>NC_084468.1:82202424-82505454 GCF_027409185.1 Cynocephalus volans | reverse complement strand
TTGTTGGGAATACAAATTTTTTGTTTGTGTGAATTATAGTTTTCAATATTTACCATGTTAGAAATAAAGACTCAACAGTTTTTAAACATGTAATTTATTTAAAAATAATAAATTCATATTTTAACATATTTTCAAAAAAGTAGTGACACTGTTTTACATTTTTGCAAATCTCTTTAACATCTAACTTAATAGAAGAAGCTGGATATTTGCTTCTGCATTCAATTTGCTGTAATATGTTTTTGTGGTTGACATGAGTAATATATGACCTCAGATAAGTAGCTGGAAAAGGAGGATATTTAAGTCTTTCACAGTAAAACTGGACAGTGGGAGTCTCTCAAAATTTAGTTACAAGGAGTGATATGAAACCCTATCAATGAAATTTTCCTATTCAGATAAAGTCTACTGTCTATCGTGTACTTTGAATGGAACTTTCACCTATGCATGAATATGAAACAACAGATATTGGTCATGTGGAAAAAAATTTTTTGGTTCACTCAGTTATGCAGACCATTTATGTTGATACAAGCCTTTTGCATGAGGTTTTGAGTTATATCATTAGCAATAAATGTTGTCAGCTGTTTTCCTTGAAGTGACAACAAGCTCACTTCATTCATTTTTGAGAATGTCTGCAGATACCTAACTCTGAATAACCAGTTTGTATGTTAGTGATTCTTTCCAGTAAAAACTGTTTCATGAAATGTCTCAAGACAACCATTAATCTTCAGTATGCTGAAGACTTTCATTATATATACTTCACATTTCATCACACAGAATGTTAAGAAGATTTACTCAGAGGTTCGGATCTAATAAAATTAATCATTTTTACTGCTTTGTTCAGGATATTCTTAAATAAAGCTTGCTTTTGGTTGGTTGGTTGGTTGGTTTGGTTGTTTGTTTTTGCTGTGAGTGCACGGTGCTAAAGACTATGAGTATAGTTTGGTGCCCTGCCTTAATTTGTGCTAAGGATCTACCCACTACTGCTTTTGTAGCATCAGTGCAAATGTTAATAATACATCTTAATATTATTATGTTTGCCAATCATATTTTGAGAACTGATGCAATAGATAATTGACTACTGATCACTAGAATTAGAGATCTAAAATTTATATATATTTTCAGCTAAGTTAAATTTTAACTATGGTGGAAGATAAAGAGTGAGTATAATAAATGACTTTTTTAAAAAGAAAAAAATGAAGAAAATATATATATAAGTTTGAACCCTTTTAAGACCTAAAGACTTTCCACTTAGACTGCGCACAAAATTATTGTGTGTTAAATACATGCAAAAGCAATTATTAATGTAAATTTATGCTTTAATACTTTTAATTGGTTTTTAAAGGGCACAATTAAGCTACAGAGCCTTACTAATCTAGCACTACTTCTATTCTGCCAGTTATGAAATGTTGACAAACACTTGAAAAAAGAAGAAATGATCCATTAATATGGAAGTAAAACAATCATATACAGAAAGTTCACATTCGCAAAAAAGGAATTAAAAAGAATAAAGTTTTTCAAACGTGGTACTAATCAGTCTTGGTTAATTTTTGTTTTCTCTTTGTTTATTTGATAGCTTTTGATTTTGGCTGTAAGCTATCATAAGAAGTACAAGTATTTTCTGTTTCTTCTGCATGTTTTTTTTTCTTTTTCAGATGTGAACACTGAAAGGCTGACTGTATTGAAACAAGCTTTTTTCTAACTGATTTTTTTTAAACAAGGATATGCACATTTATTTGTTCAAATAACAAATACAAAAATTGAATAACAGTTGAATAACGAAATACTCTTTAGAAAGTAGGGCTTCAAATTATCACAAAAACCGGAGACATAAAACTTACTAAAATGTACATATTTCATTTTGTAAGCTCTACAATTATTTGAAATAGCTCTCTAAAGTCTTCCAAAAGCACGTAAATATCAAAATAATTTCAACAGAGGGAGCTGAATGAACTTTTCAAAGGCAAATTCATTTCTAAGCAAATCAACAAGTCCACTTAACAAAAAGAAACCAAGAACAGAAATTAAAAATCTAAATTTAGCAACATAAGTTGCATGAAAAAAAATCAATGAAACAGAATATAAACACAAGGGCACTTCAAAAAGTTCGTGCAAAAATAGAATTGAAAGATAATGGAAATCTTTCCGTGAACTTTTTTGTTTGTTTAAATTTTACGTTTTTTTTTAAAAAAGACTAATATTATAGAAAATATGTTCTCTGACCACAATAACAGGAGCAAATTTTAAAAACTCACAAATGTGTGGAAATTAAACAGCACTCTCCTAAATAAACAATGAGAAAAAGAAAAATCATAGGGAAATTAGAGTACTTTGGATAAAGATCAAAGTGCAACATATCAAAAGTTATAGGATGCAGGGCTCTTGCAGTGCTCAGAAGAAAATTTATACTTGTAAACACCTATATTAAAAATAAGAAAAATCTCAAATCAGAAATAAGAACAAAGTTAATGAAAAGTAAATACAAATAGGAAATAACAAAGATTACAACAGAAATATATGAAATAGGCAATTAAAAAAACAATAGAGAAAATCAACAAAACCATAAGTTGATTCTTTAAAAAGATCAAGAAAACTTTGCAAACCTTTATATAGATTGACCGAGAATAAAGAAAGAAGACTGAAATTACTAAAATCAGAAATAAAGTAAGGGCATTGTTACATTGTCACTGTAGCTTTTTGTGGTGGTAAGATTTAGTTTCTTTCTCTTTCTTGTTTGCATTTTTGTTCTACCAATGGGTTTTGTCCTTCCTTGTGTATTCGTGGTGGTGATTACTGTTTTTTGGATTCCAGATGCAGGACTTCCTTGAGGATTTCTTGTAGACCTGGTTGTGTGGTGGTGAACTCTTGCAGCTTTTGTTTGTCTGGAAAATACATTATTTTTCCCTCATTTCTGAAAGATAGCCTTTGTGGGTATACTATTCCTGTGGGCAGTTCTTTTCTTTTAGTATTTTAAATATATCATTCCATTTTCTTTTGGCCTAGAGAGTTTCTACTGAGAAGTCTGCTGTTAGTCTGACAGGGGCTTCCTTATAGATGATGTGACACTTTTCTCTTAATTTTTTAAAGATTCTCTGTTTTTGAGCTTTGCCAGTTTGACCATAACGTATCTTGAAGAGGATCTTTTTGGGTTGAATCTGTTTGGGGATCTTTGAGCCTTCTGGATCTGAATGTTCATGTCTTTCCCTATACCTGGAAAGTTTTCCATTATTATTTCATTAAACAGGTTTTCCAGTGCCTTTTCCTTTCTCCTCCCCTTCTGGACACCCACAATCTGAATGTTTGTGTGCTTAAGGTTGTCTGTTAGTTCTTAGATTTTCTTCATTTTTTAAAATTCCTTTTTTCTTTTTTTTTTTTCTCTGCCTGGATTATTTCAAAAAGGCTGTCTTCAAGATGAGAAATCTTTTCTTCTGCTTGTTCTAGCCTGCTGCTTAAGCTACCACTTGTTGTTTTGTTTCACTGAGTGAATCTTTCAGTTCCATAAGTTCTGCTACATTCTTTTTTAAGGTATTAATCTCTTTTTGACTCTCCTTGTGTCAATGCAGTCAAATGTCTGGCAGGCCACAGGCATGGTGGCTGTGGCTGCTGCTGTGTCATCGAGCCACTTTTTCAGCAGCTGTAGCTGTGGTGGTGGCTGCAGTGGGCCACTACACATAAGTGGTATTTTTGGAGTTCTCTTTTCTGCTTTTGGGCTGGAGGTACTACCCTCGGATCCTGCCTAGGACCCCGAGCATGTTCTCTTGCCTGCTTCCAGGCAGAGGGGGCTGTGGCCTATTTATGTCTTAATTTGAACTTATTTTAAGTATTGAGCTCCAAACACAGGTCAACTTTTTTTGCATGTGCAGAAAACAGCCAATTCTGAATTAAGAAAAAATGTATGTTATTTCACATAAAAGTATTAAAGAAAGGATATATGAAGCAGACCTTTTTTTCCTACCTAAAAATGTTTTATGAAGAAGCTCAGAAAGTATCTCTCATATGATGTCTTAAATGTGTTATTATTTCACACTGTGGATGAAATATATAGATCAAAATTAGAATATAAACTGTGTGAGAGAGTAACAGTTATGTCTCTTTGGTTAACCACTACATCCTTGGCACCTATAATCATGTCAGGCACCTGGCAGGTATGGGATACATCTTTGTTGACTGACTGGGTATGTAGAACAACTCGCCTATTATGAAGGCTTCAAGGATGGGCAAAACCATTACATCATATATATTTATGATTATTCCTCTATCTCAGTTGTGTGTATTTTCTATTGTGACTGCAATTTGGTAAAATCTCTACTTTTCAAAACTGTAAACAAAAGGAGAAAATGCAGCCTTTCAATTAAGTTCAATTAAAGAAAGCCAATTCAATTAAATTATGTTTTAGATTAATAAGGAGTGGAACAGTGGAACATGGATGTGAGAGGAAGGTTCTGAACAATCTCTAATGCCCATGTAGCCTGGACATCACCTTACAGAAGAAAGTGCATAGGGTGGAGATCATGTCCAGCTTGACTAATTAACTGTATGCCTTTGGACATATCCATTAGTTTCTCCAGATTTCAATTCTCTATCTTAAGAACAGAGGTCTTAATGTCTTCTTCTCCCATGGTTGTTGCTAGGATTAAATGAAGTACAATACCAAAGCACTTAGCACATGGCCCAGTGTTTGAGATAGAGTAAATGACCAATGAACAGTAGTTCCCTTCATTTACCAGAAATCTATGGCTTAGAACTTGTCAGCAAAGACTGTGAGGTTTGTAACACAGAAAGGGATGTAATAGTTACTGCAACCATATAAGGCATAAAGCTACTGCCAGAACCCAGAACCATTTTAAAACTCTATACCAGTTTAAAAATATGAGACTTCAAGACTATTTCTTAGAGTGTGATAAATGACCTCCTAATACTGTACTTATCATTGGTAATATCTACTGCTACTAATTCATATTTTCAATTTTTAGTCAGTTTTAGTCACTTTCTAATTGTTTTATAATTTCATTATGTGGAAAAAAACTCGTGGAAATTACATAATCAGGCTCCTACTAGTACTGATAAAAAAATTTTGGCACTGTCCCCAAAACTAACACTACAGAACATTATGCATCATATGAAGTGTACTGATTTTATTCACTCATATTCAGTGTCTGTTAGTATGTTATATCAACTCTGCCTTCTGAACACTTTATATAAATGTTTCTTAAAAACAGCATGCCTTGTATACCATATTCAATTCACTTTACAAGCTATTACCAACTGCTAGATGTTAGCTACTATTTTAATAATATTTTATATTTGTATAGCATCTTATACTTTGCAAGATACTCACATAAATATATATGTTAGATTGAGAAATTAAACATACATACATTATATAATACCTACATAAAGCGTTAGCTAGGTTTTAAATCTGGCCTATATCTAATCATTTACCTCAGCTCTTCCATGATATAGAATCATGTAAAGCCAACTAGTAATTTCACTGAATTCTAATTTCCTATATTTTAATAGGAAGAGAATGAAGAGAATATACAGGTAATTGGACATTTTAAAGTGAGCGTCCATAACACAATCTAAAAGCTGTATGTAGAAAGTGGCTTGTCAACCAACTCTACTGTATACAACGTCTACCACAAGGTGCTTGGTATGCTTCAGGCAAGTAAATTCCTAAAAAAATGCAGAAATGAAAGAAGGAAGGAAAATTACTATTTACTCACTACCTACCCCAAGAGAGACACAGTTCTAAGAGCTTTCAATGTCTTCATATAGTTCTTACCAGAGCCTAGCAAAATACACACAATTATTTCCATTTTTATGAACGACTGAGGCTCATATATAAGGTCTTAAGGCTGAGCTAATGTTCCACTTTACCGCTATTCTGCTTTACTGAGCTATTCCACTTTACTGCTTTAACCAAATAGGAAGAGGAGGGAGGTGGAGAAAGAAGGAAGGAAGGAATTGGGGAGAGAGCAAGAGGAGGAGGAAAAGAAGAGGAAGAAGTTGCCATCAGCAGGTGTGTGTAGATTTGATTTGTCTTTCCCCCAGTAGCAGGGATAGATTTTCCTAAGTCTTCTCTTTTCCCTTAAGACAAAATACAAGCTATTTATTGACTGGAGCTCCTCCTTTCTTTCCCCTTTATTCCAGTCCCTAATCAGTGCTACTACAGTACTCTCTGATATCCCTCCCACTTCTATACTGTCCATTATTTGCACTGCTGCCTTCTAAAAATAACAACACACATGTATCTGCTTGCAAAACCAAAAAGCTACACCAAAATAAACAAAAATCTCAATGGCTCTAAGGTTCTTAGGAAGGTATTCAAGGTTCTTCATGAATTGACTCAATCTTGCTAGCTTCATCTCCTACCACAGTCTGCTCCCTGTCCATACCTTATTCTTACGATATGCACTGTGTTTTTTTATATATATACAGGCCTTTGCTCATAATATTTTTTCAGCCTACAACCTCCCTCTCCTTCACCATCTATGTCACATCTCCCAATCACAGCATATGCTTCTTTTTCATGTTTCCATAGAACTTTGTTATATATTTTACTCTATCTTAAATAACGGTTAATTGCACACAACTATACTGCAAGTAGTATAAGTTTATTTACATATGAATCACCCAATTGATTATTATTTTTGAATAATTAGCTGTGCGACATCAATTTACTTAAACTTTCATGACTTTCCATTTCCTTATCCATAAAATGAGGATAATAACTAATTATTCATATATGTAGAATGCTTAGAATGGTACCTAGAACAGCTTTCCCCATGTAAGTGTGTACAATTTCATACTATTAGTACCTACAGTCTGGACTGAAAAATTTCATCGTTTTATGTTGGGTGGCTCATATACACATCCAACTCTGATTTTAGCCTTTGCAAATATTTGAAAAAAGGACATTTAAGGGTTTTTTAAAATTTTAATTGACACATCGTAATTGTACATACTTTTGGGGTAAAATCTGATGTTTTGATACCTATATGTGTTAGGATCAGGGTAATTAAAGTATCAATCACCCCATGCATTTATCATTTCTTTGTGGCAAAACCATTCAAAAGCCTCTTCTCTAGCTATTTTGTAACACACGAAACTTAACTGTTAACCATAGGCACCCTACTATGCAACAGAACATCAGAACTTATTCCTCCTATCTAATTGTAATTTTGTACCTCTTGGCCAACCTCTCCCTGTTTTTCCTCCCCCACCCCAACTCCCCAGTCTCTGGTAACCACTGTTCTAGTCTTAAGACACTTAAGTTTTAAAGTATAAAAAATATTTTTAAAACAAAATAGATTATAGTTTTTAAAAGTAGTTTTATATCAGCAAATATATCCATTATCATAATGGACTAAAGGAAAAGCTAGCTATAGTGTAACACCATTCTAAAGTGTAATACTAATAAAGTCAGAACAGATTCCTGCAGAGCAGGAAATAAGCTCATCCCTACAAGCAAAGCATCAGTTCGTCCTAAAATTACACTACATTTACTATGAAATGAGGGTTGTAAATCAAGGTAGGACTCTTGGAAAAAGATAAAGCTCATTCACTGAACATCTCTATTTCTGCACACAATTTAGAAAGTCTTTCTGAATGCTTTCTGAACATTTTACCATTCACACAAAAAAATTAAGTCTTGTTTTATAGTTACAGGACATTCATAGTTCAATATCTTAGTCTCCTCTTCTTTTTCTCTTTGCATTAGACAAGTTAACAACTCTGATCCTTCAGCCCTGGGTATCTACAGCTAGAAAGAGAATGGACATCAGGGTTGTGATAGTGGCTGGATGGAAGAGAAAAACTATGGACCACACTGAGCTGGGAAGCAGAAGCCTTTTAATAACATACACCAAAAAGCAGACTGATCAGTACCAAGGTACTTGAATGCCTACTTGGAAAACATGGAAATAATTGGCTTTGTTCTCTAAAGTCTTTCTACTCCAAAATAAGGACTAGATAGTTAAGAATTATAAAGGCAATTGAACAACAATTCAAACTGGGAGTAAACACTCAAGTACACAGTAGCCATTAAATGATAAAAGGATTATATTCTAATCTTTCATCAGGGTCATATTACTAATACTATATCATGCACATAAAACGTGGAAATAAAGTCTCCCTATAATGTATCTAAAAAACTGAACTTTAAATCACAGAAGATTCACTATCAACTTCTTAGAAATAACTATAGCAATCATTTTCCAAAAAAAAATAATTATTAGAAGTAAAAAGTTTACTTCGTTACTTTGAAATAGATCCAACATTTGCTTATAGACTCTGAGAAGAGCAGACAGTAAAAACAGTAAAAATTCCAGGGGAAACTATGGCTAATTATTATAAAATTTATGAGGCTTGTCTTAAAGATAAGGTTTGAGTTAAATAACAGCTACTCAGCACTTTGCAAAGATAAATTTAATCTTATGACCTAGAGTGTGTAAAGTAGGATGGCAAATTACTTAAGAATAAATGGGCTGTTCTTTAGGAGAACACATTTATCAAAAGAACTACACAAAGTTTTGGTGTGCAGGTCAGTGCTTACTTTTGCAGATGTTAAGTCTCTTGGAAGAAGAAATATGTGGATGGATGCTTTATTACTTCTTTGCTCATCCCAACACATACTTCTATTTCATATCTAAAATATGAAATAGGCCATTATCTGATTTCATGTCCAGGTATTTTTTTATTTCCATTACCAAATAACAGTGATTTACATGGAATAGCAGCAAAAATGGTATAGCTGCTCTAGCTTCAAAGTACCTGTTCACTTTATCAATTTCTCATTCATAAAAGACTGTGCTTTTGAAAGTGATTGAATATATATATATAAGCATTCCTATATTCTATGTATCATATTTGAGCCAAGAGAACAGCTCTGTAGTCCAAGGGAGCTGGAAGTGGCAGGTAGAAAGTCTCGAGGTCTTGGGAAGAAGGAACAAAGAAAAATTGCAATGAAGAAGGAAATTAAAATGCTACCCATCACAAGTAAGGATTCATTAACTATTCCTTTGCACCTCACAACAGCAATGGGAAAACAAAGACCTTTCCAAATGGCCCTAGCAAGGGCCAAGAGTGTGAACTGAAAGAATAGATTTCTCAAGGCAGAGAAAACCAGTGTGCAAGGCACTATTCTAAGTATTTTTCATGTATTAACTCAGTTGCTTCTTCCAACAAGTATTATCCTCTCCATATTACAATACAAAAATAGAGGAACTGTGAACTTGCTCAAGGTCATGGAGCTAGAAAGAGTTAAAACTGAGATTTAAATACAAAAAGTCTGACTTGGAAGCCTGATCTCCTAACCATTATGATACACCAGATAAAAGTAGCATTTCCTCTAAGTATCTTCAGAAGAAAACACTCACCAAGCCAAAAGTTAATGTAAAATTAAAGTCACCACATAACAATCAAATATTTCCATTTTATTCCAATTATCACTTAGAATCATTTTTAAAAGACAGTCCATTTGCAGAGTGTTTCTGACTTGACAATTCACAAGGAAAAAGACATGTGAATTTCTGCCACCACATTCTGCTTTGGTCTTAAAAGTTTTTTTAATCTCTTTTCTTTTGAAGTGAATTTTAATGAGACCTTAATTGTCAAATGACTTCATAAATATTCATTAGACATTAAGAGAAGTTGTGTTTCCCCTCCCTAAAAGCTGAGGGAGAAAACAAAACAGTAAGACTCCAAAGTAGAGCAGGCATGAAGAAACACTTAAATGGAATTGAAAACACTCTGTTCTGTATTAGATGTTTATCTGAATGGCTCATTTCATTAGGACACTTAAAAAAATTCTGTGTGGAAATGCTCTTATTTTTGCCTTTATAAGAAGTTCTCCACAGTATCATCTCTCTTAGTGATATTTTCTTTTTTATCTCTTATTCAACTCTGAAAGATCCAAAACATTTCACCAACTCTTTATAATGCCTTCTGCACCAATGAACAGTAAAATGGTTATGATGTTGGGAGGAAATGATTTTGATCTAAATCAACAAGGCAAACCCTGCTATTATGAAAATGCCACAAATCTTTTTCATAAAAAAAGATTTTCACACTGGATTTGAGTCTTCAAAGAAAGCATTCACTGAAGTGTTGCCTTTTACACATGAATCCTATACAGCAGTCGGAGCATAAAATCACACAAATATGAGCTTCTCCTGATGAAGTCATAGCCTTGAATATTTCCTAGTTGTCAAAAGGGAAAAGATGCCACAAGATATCATGGCAATGCCAGTGTTCCCAAGGTCAGCTTAGTTAATTAACTCACTAAGGACAGATCTCTCCAAAACCCACCACTTCTAATTCACTGCTGGAAAGAAGCACCTGGAAAAGAGGGGGGAAAAATGTGTTTTCTCTTTCCATATGTACAGCAATGACTTTCCCCCCTTATCTCTTAGAACTTTTGTTTCCCCAACCAAGAACATATAGGTTTCTATAAAAGTACCTTTATAAAAGACTCTGAATTGTGAAAGTAGTTACCTTGTCATTATCATGCAACCAGAAATAATAGATTATCAGCCAAATTTGCAGAAAATAAGAGATAAATATTAAATTGAGAAAATGAATGATTACTTAATGAAGTCCTACTTCTATAATTTCCAACACAAGCCAAATCATTTTAATTTTTTTGAATTTTTAATTAAAAAAATGATCAACCAAATAATTTTCATTTTGTTTTTTACTCTAAAATGTCTAGAATTATCCAAATACACTTTTCATATTCTTAAAATTGTTTCCCTGGTTGCCTTGTATTTCTCACTTCCTTAAGTTTGGGTGGGGATGGGGTGAAGAGAGGGAAAAAGTCTGTAACAACTATTAGATAAACCATGTTTTGTGGCTAAATAATGACACCATGTTTATGAGGACTCTCATGCTTTTTCAAATAAAAAATAAAATCAAAACTTTGTTTACCTATCATGACCAGAAAACAAGGAGACATTTTACACTGCCTGGATTCAGAAACACGTCATGAAACAGTGGAATACAAATATGATGCAAGAATAAAATAATACAACTGAGGGGCACAAAACTCTGAAAAAAATTATTTTTGCAGTATCCACTTACTACAGTAATGATTTTTTCAACACTTTTATTGGTTCATGACTTTATGATTATGCTACCACCACCCAGATGAATATGTATTGTGATATAAACAAATTTTAAAAGGGATAAAAATAAAAAGAATATAGTTTTCTTAATGGCTGTTTAATAATTTAAAGTTCAGAGAAATAATCTCAATTTTAGTCCCATGCAGTCAGCTTCAATATCCATGAAAAATGTCTTGGTGAAGAACACGCACCTAAAACATATTTTTTCCTTATTTTATAGAACTTTATTTTGGTCTCTATTAAGGATTATCTGACATTTGTCTTCTACTTCCTTTGATTGCCAAAAATGTCTTACCCTCTGCTGGTTATTGTGATGGTTAACTTCATGTGTCAACTTGACTAGGACATGGGGTGCCCAGATATTTGCTCAAACATTATTCTGGGTGTTTTTGTGAGAGTATTTTTGGAAGAGACTAACATTTTTTTATTGTTATTATACATACATGTGGGGTACAACGTTGATTTTCAATAACTGTGTATCATGTGTGGTGGTTAGATCAGTATAGTTAGCTTATTCATCATTACAATACACAGTCATTCTTTGTGTCTGCTGGGAAATAGAATAGTTTGATCAGGGCCCTCACCTCGGGTCCAGTTGGGTGTGGTTTTAGCACATCCTTTGTAAGTAAATTGTGTGTGTGTGTGTGTGTGTGTGTGTGTGTAGTTAGTGCGCATGCATGCCAATGTATCTTTTTAGCGTTGTTGCTATTCTTGTGTTCCTGAGAGAGAGAGAGAGAGAGAGAGAGAGGAGTTTCAGTGAAGCAGGCGGGTGGGTGTTGGCCTTGGGCATCCACTCCGCACAGCCATGCTTTTCCAAACCTATGGTTCTAACGACCTTTTGGCTGGTTATCATAGACCTGAATGAAGGAGTCTGGTGACCCAGCCTGGCGTGGTCGCCTAGCTTAACAATTGGTGTCACGAACAGGATTAAGAGCTAGACAAATTGGCGCAGTGAGCAGTATTCCAGGCCTTAGCCTAGCCCGAGCACCACAACTGGCATGGTCACATAGCTCTACAATTGGCGCTGTGAGGATTCCAGACCCCAGCTCTGGCCAGACAGTGTCCACTGATCGATTCATTAGCCCCCCCCTCCCTCTCCCCCTCTCCTCCCCTTTTCTGCCTCTAGTTTTCTAAAAGTTTAACATATTACTGTGATTTTTGTTTGTTTCTTTCTTTCTCTGTCTCTTTTTATTGTTCATTTGTTTGTTTATGGATTCAGCTACCAGTTATCAGTGAGAACATGTGGTATTTCTCTTTCTGCACCTGAGTTGTTTCACTTTCTCCAGGTTCATCCATGTAATTTCATTCTTTTTTATGGCTGAGTAGTATTCCATTGTGTGTAGATATACCACAGTTTCCTCATCCAGTCATCTACTGATGGACATTTAGGTTGGTTCCATCACTTAGCTACTGTAAATAGAACTGCAATACACATGGGAGTGCAGGTATCCCTTCAACCTGACATTTTCCAGTCCTCTATATATATCCCCAGGAGTGGGGTTGCTGGATCATATGGAAGTTCTATCGGTAGTTGTTTAAGGAACCTCCATACTGTTCTCCATAATGGCTGTACTAATTTACAGTCCCACCAACACTGCAGGAGGGTTCCTCTCTCTCCACATCCTCACAAGCATTTGTTATTCTCTGTCTTTTATATTATAGCCAGTCTGATTGGGATGAGGTGATATCTCAGAATGGTTTTGAGTTGCATTTCCCTGATGATTAGTAATGTTGAGCACTTTTTTCATATATCTGTTAGCCATTTGTATGTCTTCCTTTGAGAAATGTCTATTCAGCTCCTTTGCCCATTTTTTTAATTAGAGTATTTGTTTTTTTGCTGTAAAGCTGTCTGAGCTCATTGTATATTCTGGATATTAATCCCTTGTCAGATGCATTTTTTGCAAATATTTTCTCCCATTCTGTAAGATGTCTATTCACTCTATTGATTGTTTCCTCTGCTGTGCAGAAGCTTTTTAATTTGATATAATCCCATTTGTATATTTTTTCTTTTGTTGTCTGTGCTTTTGGGGTGTTATTCATAAAGTCATTGCCTAGTCCTAAATCCTGGAGCATTTCCCCTATGTTTTCTCCTAGGAGTTTTAAAGTTTCAGGCCTTATATTTAGGTCTCTAATCCATTTTGAGTTGATTTTAGTACATGGTAAAAGGTACAAATCAAGTTTCGTTCTTCTACAAATGGATATCTAGTTTTCCCAGCACCATTTATCGAAGAGGCAGTCTTTTCTCCAATGTATGTTCTTGGTGCCTTTGTCAAAGATAAGTTGGCTGTAAATATGTGGGTTGATTTCTGAGTTCTCTATTCCATTCCACTGGTACACATGTCTGTTTTTACTCTAGTACCATGCTGTTTTTATTACTACAGATTTGTAATATAGTTTGAAGTCAGGAAGTATAATGACTCCAGCTTTACTTTCTTTGTTCAGGTTTGCTTTGGCTATTTGGGGTCTTTTGTTGTTCCATATGAATGTTAGGATTGCTTTTTCTATATAGCAAATCCAAAAACCTCTACCAGAAAACTCTTAGAGCTGATAAATGAATTCAGTAAGGTTGCAGGATACAAAATCAACATACAAAAATTAGTAGCATTTTTACACTCCAATAACAAACTAGAAGAAAAAGAGATCAAGAAAGCAAGCTCATTTACAATAGTCTCCAAAAAAAATAAAATACCTAGGAATAAATCTAACCAAAGAGGTGAAAGATCTCTACAATGAGAACTACAAATCACTTTTGAAAGAAATTAAGAAACTAAGAGATGGAAAGACATTCCTTGTTCTTGGATTAGAAGGATCAATGCAGTAAAAATGTCCCAAAGCCATCTACAGATTCAATGTGATTCCCATCAAAACACCAATGAGATTAACATTTAAATCGGTAGACTGAGTAAAGCAAATTGCTCTCCCTACTGTGGGTGGGCCTCATTCAATGAGTTGAAGGCCTGAATAGAATAAAAGGGCTGACCCTCCATTGAGTAAGAGGAAACTCCTCTTGCCTGCCTGTCTTCAAGCACACACACACACACACACACCCTACTGATTCTCTGAAGAAACCTGACTAATTCAGTTATTCTAAGTTTACAAAGTTTCATTAAATAACCAGGCTTCTTTTAAACAAATAGAAAAGATTCTTTTAGTTAAATCTGAACTATCTCGGGTCCTTGAATTATTATTCTCACAATTTCTTCCATCCAAGAAAGCAAGAATTGTAATTTCACTGCCAGCAATATAATTTAGTCTTCATAAATGTATTCAGAATCTATGCTCTATTGGTAGCAATTCAGGCAATGTAGCCCCTAATATTTCTCTACCCACTGAGTATCCAATGTGAACTGAGACTGGGAGATCATTAACATTATCCTAGCATTCTGCACAGCATCAGTATGAAATTATACAGCAAGGATTAAATCCAAATAACAAGTCCAAGATTTCACCCACAGCTAAGGTATACTAACAAACTAAGAGATGATCACTGATCAGACAGAGTGATTCTGTTTTAGTTTCTATAAATTTGGGGGAGAAGTATCTTTCCCATCTCATACTCTACTGGACCAGAGATTTGTATATAGTAATCTTTTCCAACAGTGTTGCTCCCTTGAGAAATCAAATTGTTTAAGAAATTTCTAGGTTGAAGACCAGTTCAAGATGTTTGACTCTCCTCTACTAAATAAGGCAATAAAAATCACCAGAGGAATGAAAGCTATTGGCAAAATCCTAAGCTTCAAAATACATGAAAAATTGTGTTGTGAAGAACACAACCATTAAAAATTTTATATTACTAAATAGATATATAAATTCCAAAAATCGTACTTAAAACATTTAGACATTTTTCATTACATGCATTCTGAATATTTTACTAAAAATTTTACCCATTTCCAGTGACTAAAAGGGGATAAAAAGTACTTCAACATGTTTTCAATAAAAGAAGATGGCTATGAAAGCAAAATATAGAATTTGAGGCTAGCCAGGACAAGCTAAAAGTAAATTCTTTGTACGCTCGAGGTACTTAGACACTTCATCATAAGATAAATGCCCTTTTAAAATGTACCAACAAAAATGAATCAAGGAGATAATTTTTTTCTTTTCTCTTGTTCAAGGTCTTCTCTTTCTAACTTGCATTTTAATAGTCTAGGAAAGAAATACTGACAACAGTTAAGAACTCCTATACTCCTATAGGAACACAGAGTAATATGTGGTTTTCCCTTGTTTGGTTTTTATAAGGCCCTAGCCTACCTCAAGGCATCACTCCCTTATTAGGCACTAGTTAATCCTACAGCACCTTTTCCTGAGCTCTAGGCCTATACATTCATCTGACTATTGGGCCTCTATCATTTGTTGCTAAGAAGTCTTGCTAATACATCAAACTCAACATATTCAAGACTGAGGTTCTCCTTTCTCCTTCCTGAAGCCCCTCCACCCTATCCCTTTCCTTTCTAAATGTGCTCTTTCTTAGCATTCTCTTGGATGAACATACCAACCACCATTCACCCAGCTGCCAAAGCCAAAGACCTCAGAGTCCTCCTAGATATCTCTCTCTCTCACATTCATTATAGCTAATCTATTGACAATGCAATCATTTTAATCTTCTATATTTTTCAGTAATCTTTCCTCATCTCTTCATTGATGCTGTTAAAAGGTGCTAAGGGAGGCCCTCATCATTTCTTAACTGGTTGACAGCAATAAATAGCCTCCTAACCTCTGCCCTAGAGCCATACTGTTCTTTAACCATCTTTACATGACAGCCAGAACTACATTTTCTAAAATATGCCTTAATTCATTTACTAAACTAAACAATTATTTACTGAGCACCTCTCAGATACCAGGCACTGTTCTAGGTCCAAGGATGTAGCAGTGGAAAGAAAGAGACACAATTCTATGCCCATCACAGAGCTTACAGTCACTGGAGAAAAAGAAACAATAAACAAAATAAAATGACAAAACGTTTAAGTTATGCTAAGTGCTGTCGAGAGAAATAAAGCAGAGAAGGGGACAGGACCTATTAGGAGTGGTTGCAATTTGAAAGAGGATGGTTAGAATTTCCTCACTGTAAAAGTCATTTTTAAGAACGGACAGATGGAGAGAGTGAACTATGAAGAACAGTCTAGACAGAAGGAATATCAAGCATGAGCCCTAAGGTGGAAGCACACCTGGTGTTCCTGAGGAGCAACAGGTGCCACTTTGTCTGGCAACAGGAATAGTAGTAGGAGGTGAGGTCAGAGAAGACATGGAGCACAGATCCTTGAGGGCCTTTGACTCTGGTTTCTGTGCTAAGAATAGACTACAGAGAGCAAAAACAAAAGCAGAGCACTGGCTAGGAGATTATCGCAATAATTAAGGCAAGCATTGATTATGGTTTGGATGTGGGTGGTGGTAGAGGTGATAACAAGTGGTCAGATTCAAGATATATTTTGAAGGTACTGTCATAACCTTAGCTTCCTAGGAAAGTAGAGCCAAGACAACTGCTTGCATAGAGGTAGTTTATTTGGGAATGTCATCCCAGGAAGTTGGAGCGCATGACTGCGGTTGAGAAACAGGGAAGGAAAAAAATGTCAATTCAAGGAGGAGTTATCTAGTTCACACCCACTAAACGTGTAGTGAAATGAGTCTCAGTATATCCATCCTGCAGAAAAAGAGAAGTCATCGTGCCTCAACTCCTACCCTCCATGCATCAGTTATAGTCCCTGTGAGGGCAGTTATCAGCCCCTCGTTGCAGGTCGTGTATGAATACAGAATGGTTCCTGCCAGAGTCCCATATGCTACATCAAGGAGGGTACACAGCAGGAGGTAAGACAGCATCCAATCCTACCTTCACAAAGCTGGTCAAAGCCTTCAGGGAACTGATTGTTGCAGCTGTGACAGCAGTAAGGGGTAGGTCTAAGAGAATTCTGAAGTGGTGCTCAACACAAGACAGTGTTGAAATTATTTTCTAATGGACCATGTATACTATGTGAGCAACAACGAAGAGCTAAGGATAATGTCAAGGGTTTTGTCTTAAGTGGATGGATGGAATTGTCATTAACTGAAAGAGGAAGACAATGGGAAATATGATTATATTACTTTCCTCCTTAAGAGCCAGCCATGAATCTATACAACCCATAGATTCCTAAACTGAGCCCACACAAACCTTCATCATCTATCCCCTGCTTACAACCTCAAATTAGTCATTCACTACCCCTCCACCTCTGCAGCTACATTAAACTCTGTGCAGTTTTCTGGCCATGCCATGCAGGTCTCTCTGGGCTTTTGTTCATGGTGGTCCCACTGTTTGGAACTTGTTTGCTTCCTTTCCTTGCCCAGATAAATTCCTCATCTGCCTTTAGTTCTCAACTCAGTTGACACCTCCTTTTAAGTCACACACACACCTATCTGTTCCCAAAGTATTCTTTGTATGGGTCTGCCTCCCCTCCAGAATGTAACCTCCATCTGGCAATATTATCCTTGAATCCACAAGGCATATCACAACATTGGAAGACACTCAGTGTGTAATAAAAGTTTGATAACACAAGTAAAAACATAAATAGTTTTCCTAAGTCTATTTTAAAGATGTGATAACACCGCCCAAAACCACTATCCACATGAAACATTTCAATATTTTAATCTCACCTAGTCCTCTGGGATATTAAAAGTGATGTATTTAGTAGCAGGATAACAATTAAAATTCATGTTTTCTGTTTTTCCCACAGTTAACTCTTAGACAAGACCTAAATCTAATATGCTCTAGAAAATTTTATAGGATTGGATAGATTTAGAGTAAAAATGCCTCCTCACTTTAATACCAACTTTCCATTTAAACATAAAAATAAGACCATTTGGAAGTAAAATGAAATCATTCCAACTATGACCAAAATGACTTTTAAGGAGAAGGGTAACATAGACTTTGTGCAGTCATTCCCATCTCAGACTTATAGGTAAAAGGTCTTGTTCAGCATGTTGCCTATTATGCACAGGACTAAATTATATATATGGTTAACACTTTTCATGCAGGGCAAGGACCAGCAAACTTCTCATAGTGCCTTCCTGGCTTCATTCCATTTTCAATCTGATGGAAAATGTGAGCACATTAGTTTTAGACAGAGTATAGGTTTCTGTTGGGTGAACTTCTTGGCCAACTAGGTATTCTGAACCTAGTCCTTTTCACTTGGCACAAATGTGTTATTCCAGAAGATGCCAACACATCATGTGTTACTGATAAATAACAAGATTAAGAGGAAAAATGAAAACATTTAAAATGCAAAACATACTTGGGAAAAGTTACACAGTAAAATGACCTGGTGAATGCCCTTAACCATTTTCTAAAATTATTTGGAAAATATCCTCAGGATTTAAGAGTACACCTAGGTCCTATTAAATCTGTAAAATGCTTTAAATTTAGGGAATAAAATGGCATACAAAGGAAAGCACCTATAATTTACAGCAAATAAAAATCACTTAAGTTTTAACTTCTGAAGTTCTGTGAAATTGCTAAGCAACTCACTCATTTAATTAAAAGAAACTAAAAATCAATAAGCCCTTCAGAAATGTACAGATTAAATAAGATTGCTAGATATTGTGGCATTTTTATACTTACCTAAACTGGAATTCCTTTAACTAGAAAAATAAGACAGAAGATTCTACTACCTAAGTAAGACACTAATCATTGCATTACTCTGCTCACAAATGTTCCATGAATTTCTACTGCCTGTGGGACAAAGTTGAAACTTATTCAACTGGCACTGAAGAACCAACATAACTTAGTCCAGCAATTCCCAAACTGTAAAGTATATCAGAATCACCTAGAGGGCCTGTTAAAACACAGATTTCTGGGCTCATCCCCTGAGGTTTTTGATTCAATACATATAGGTGGGGATCCAGGAATGTGCTTTTCCAACAGGTTCCCATGGAATGCTGACACAGGGACCACACTTTGACAAGCACTGTCAAGTCACAATCTCATTTTTGTGCACCCACTTCCACACCCCCACACAAACTTCTGGCTCTGCACATTTTCATGTCTTTGATTTTTCTTAAACTATTCCAATTGCTCTTATGTTTGTAAGCTCTGCAGTTAGAGGAACGAAATTTTACTTAACCTGTACTCTATAAGGGTAACTGTATTTCCAACTGTATTTGACTGCTGGCACGCTATTTGCCAACCTACTCTGAATCAACTTTACCACCACGTGTTGATACTCCAGTGTATAAACCTCAAGGCCTTAAGGTCCTTTTCCCTCTCCAGTGAGGACCATGGCCCTAAGTGGGAAAAATATGAAATAATATTCTAGGAAAATATGTTTATTATGACTATGAGTTCCTTCTACTTGAGAAGCGCTTGTCAGCGTGGGCAATTTCCCGACCACCTTCCTCCATGACAGGAACGGAATTTCTGTTATTTTAGAAAAAAGGCAGAAAAGTAATAGGCACCTTTTATTTGGGAATAAGCCTTCCTGGGCATGCTCTTTATCCACCAAGAGAATCTTTTAATCTATGTGGGGAGAGTCCATGATAAAGGTTGGTAGGCACATTAACAGCTTCCCGCAAGGCCAGCCTCAGAATTATGAATAGCAGCTGTCCCAAGAAGATAGCATTTCCCTTTAATTGAGCAAGCAGAATTGCAGGTGGGTTACTCTGCTAAGTTTTTAGCAAGCGAAAAATGATCTGATTTGAACCAGGACTAATCGTAACTCTTAATCACAAAGAATTTTCTTACAAACCAAATTGTAAAAAAAACAAATAAAACAGACTTACTAAAATTCTGGTTTTAGAGATAAAATATTATTATAATTGATGTCAGAAAAGCAAACAACAGTCAATGTAGAGACTCTAATTTAATATTGTATTTGTGGAGAATATTTTCTGGAACTAAGTTTTCAATTATTAAGGGAAAAAACAAACCCATAATGTTTTCTAGCTGAATGGAGATGTACTTAATTTCATTTCTGTTTATCTCTTATATAAAATGCTACAAACATACAAAAAATGGATAGAGAATACTGGATTCTCACAACTCATTTTTATAAAACCTTAACAAATTTATTTCTAAGGAATAATATATTATAGAATGAACCCCAAAAGTACCAGTTCCTTCTCCTCCGTTATTCTCCACTATCCTAAATTTGCTATCACTCCTATGAATATTGTTAAAAGCTTTACTGGGATAAAATTCCTATGCCATAAACTTCACCCATTTAACATGCTCAATTCACTGCTTTTTAATATATGCACAGAGTTGTGCAACCATCACACAGTCTAATTTTAGAATATTTTCACCCCTTTTATTTATCCTTTCATTAGTTGTGAACATTTGGGTTGTTTTCACTTTTTGGCTATTACGAATAATGCTGCTACAAACATTTGTGTGCAAGTTTTTGTGTGGACATATGTTCTTATTTGTCTTAGCTATGAGTGAAATTGCTGCTTCATAAGATAACTATATGTTTAACATTTTGAAGAACTTCCAGACTGTTTACCAAAGTGGATGTACCATTTTACATTCCCAGAAGCAGTGTATGAGAATTCCAATTTCTCCACATCTTCACCAACACTTGTTATTATCTGCCTTCATTATTGTCTGTCTTGATTATAGCCACCCTAGCGCTATAAGTGGCACTGTGGTTTTTCACTTGACTTCTCTGATAACTAATATTGTTGAGCATCTTTTTATGTGATTATTGGTCATTGGTATATATTCTTTGGAGAAATTTCTGTTCAGATCCTTGCCTATTTTTAAATTGGGTTGGTTTTATTACTTACTTGTAAGGGCTCTTTATATAGTCTGGATTCAAATGTGTTATCAGATATATACTTTCAAATATATTCTCCGATTCTGTAGACTGTCTTGTACTTTCTTGATGATTTACTCCAAAGCACAAAAGTGGGGTTTTTTCCCTTAACTGATAAAACACCATTTCATTATTTGTTTTTTCTATTGTTGCTTGTGCATTTGTTGTCATATCTAAGAAACCATTGCTGAACTTTACATTTCTATATAATTACTTATCTATCTCTATAAATGATATATCACTTTTCCAAATGGTTGAAACAATTTATATTCAAACCAACAGTGGTTAAGGATTCCCATTTCTCCACATCCTTGCCAAGCCTTGGAATTCTAGGATTGTTGTTTATTTTGCCAGTCTTCTCTCTATAACTTGATATCTCATATTATTTTAACATTTCATTCTCTATTTATTTAGTTTCTTTTCCTATATTTCCATTTTCCTTCTCTATAAATGGCCTATTCATGTCTTCTGTCATTTTTATTATTTATTTTATTTTCTCATTTTTGAAGATATTCTTCACATACAATTGATAATAAATACTTCTTATTTATATGTCATACAACGTATTTTCCAAGTGTGTGGGGTGTACTTTTGCTTGTTTGTGGCTTTGCTTTGTTGAACTATTATTAATTTTATTGTTATCAAATTCTAAAATTTTTCCCTGTATTTTGTTTTTTGCACCTTTTTCAAACTTTAAGTCATATAAATATTCTCCTTTAACAGATGTTGTATAGTATAGCTGTTAATAGAAAGGACACAGCAGCCAGGCTCTCTTGATTTGAATATAGACTCTCTACTATGTATTAACTTTGTGACCTTGAACAAGTTATTTAACTTCTATGTATCATTCCACAATGATAGAATGGGGTTAATAGAAGCACCAACACCTATGGTCTACCCTAGGCCATAATCACATTATTTTAATTACTACAGCTATAAAACTATAAAACCATAATAAGTTTTTATATCTGGAAGGGCAAGTGTCCTTACCTTGCTCTGTGCTTAACATCTACAAATGCAGGCATTCCCATATTAAAACATAAAAAGAATTTTGAGATTTGTACCCTTGGATTTTTAAATTGTAAAATCACAAATGAAATATGTCAGTTGTTGATTAGATTATTAATATTTAATGAAAATATAAGAATGACATTTTCTTTTTTACCCTAGACTTGATTATTTTATAGATGAGGTAATAATTCATTAAACATAATAAATAATAAAGACTAATAATAAAGAATAAATAAATAAATAATAAAACAATTTGTACTAAAAAGTAAAACATCATAAAACTTCAGTGGGGGTAATTTTGCCCCAGTATTTTGTAAAATACAAATAGATGATATGATATTGTCAGCAGATCTTTAAATCCCCTACAGTAGCAAATACAATACTCAAAACAAAGCCAAAGAACAAAAGACCAAGTATTCGCATTCAGCTCGCAAAACCGAAGTCTGGATTCACTGTTAATGAAGAAATAATCAATGAAGAGGTAGAAAAACTAGGGAAAATGCTATAATAATTTTACCTGCCAAGACAGTTCAATTATTCTAAAGCATTCTACAGCAACTGCCCAAAGCCATAAAATCCAATGTGTAAATCTAGAGGATCCCAGTACAAGTGATATCCTACAATGGAAAGGAACAATAACCATGTAATTTTAGCTTTAAGAAATAAATCTGTAGAGGTGTTAGCATTCACTCTGAAGGTATAAAAGCTGCAGATCACATTTCTTATTTGCAGTCATAGCTACTCCATATATATATATATATATATATATATATTTTTTTTTTTTTTTTTTTTTTTTTTTTTTTTTTTGACCAGTAAGGGGATCGCAACCCTTGGCACGGTGTGGTCCGCCGCACCACGCTCAGCCAGTGAGCACACCCGCCATCCCTATATAGGATCTGAACCCGCAGCCTCAGCGCTCCCAGCGCTGCACTCTCCGGAGTGAGCCACGGAGCCGGCCCACTACTCCAGATATTCTGCAAGCAATCTCTTTAGATACACATCTTAGGAAGAGGAAAAATGGAAGGATGTTCCATTTTTCAATGTGAGATGCAATTTTTTTTTCCCTAGAACTCAAATGTGTTCCTCAACTTTGTCCCTTCTCACTTCTCGTTCACCTCTGAGATGCTGAACTGTGCACAAGTTGCATTCCCATGAGCACTAAATTATGACAGCTTAAATGTTGTTGAACATAGAGTACTTTTTGCAAACTAAAATATATTAGAATAAAGAGAAAAATTAAAGCAGAAGTTATCAGCTCTGAGCTTTACTCACAGACTGAAATTTATTATTAGTGGTGGCAGTGGTCGCGGTGGTGTGTGTGTTTTTGTAAACTGTCTCAAATAAAATGTTCATGTAGAAAGACCTTGTTTCAGCTTTCTAAATATTCAGCATAAATAGCAATTCTAAAATCAAATTTAATTGTAATTCCTAAAGAACAAGAACTAAAACTCTGGGATCCCAACTCTTGTTCTGGCTCTAGTACTAAGAACGAGACTCTAGACAAGTCACCTAACCACTCTGTGCCTCATTTTCCTCACTTGCAAAAATCAGAAAACAAAAGTAGATCATTGAAATTAACTAGGTCTTTTTCAAATAGGAGTGTAGGTGCCTTTAGTATATATTTCAACTAGGTTTTTTTAGGTTATGTAGGTGTTTGTTTACATAGTGGCACTTTATTTTCTGTTAAAGGAAAACTTCGGCTCCATTATCCCACACACAAACTACTTCCATTCTTATTTAAAAGGAAATTCCTTTTCAAGGTTCACAGTACATTAGAGACAGCTGCAATGCTGAGCTTCCTCCAGAAACTTTAAAAAACTGCAGATGTAGCCCATGCATGACATGGATCATGAAACAAGAAAATCTAGGTATTCAGATTATCCTTTTGCTTACCCTCTTTTAATTTTATATATTCTGGGGCATTGCCTGTACACATTAAGTGGGGTGTGCATGTGTGTGTATGTTTATTTTAAACCAAGTCCCTGAGGGATTGCAGGAGCTCTCTAAAATGACTATCTTGAGTGCTAACTTTCAAAGCAAGATAAGGTAAAAAGTACATTTCCAGTTAGTGGCATTTTAACAACAGTCGGTCGGTTCCTATTAACTTCCAAAGAGGCAAACCTCACATCAACCACACATTCGCTGGGTATGTTTCCATAATGCCCTGGAAATCAAAACTGTTTGTCTGGAAAACTCAATTCTGGACTGAGAACCAGAAAAACAATTCTAAACTAAGGTAGGAAGAATTCTGGCATAGAACTTTTCCAGCGGCAGAAAAGACAGTTATGATTTAGTTTTTTTTCCAGAACAGTCCCTAAAACTGCCTAGATGACCACAAAGACATAAACTATTTTCTTTGAGAATAATATGTGTAATATAATTGGGGGTGGGCATAGGGTCCAGGAGCAACCAACCAACAATACAGTGCTTTCTAAGGGTGGTTCATAGAACCAGACTATTTGGAGACAGAAATTAATTAATTAATTATATCTGAGGAAGAGACAGGAAATTTGGGATGCCAATTTCATTTCACTCTCCCATAAATCCTCACGTTCATACTTGGATTGTTCCAAGTAAATTAAAACTTCTCACCACTCCTTAATCATTAGGGACAAAATTTTAATAGTGACAGGACAACTGTTTTATTAAACAGTAGGCCATGCTAATGTAATATTTTATGATAGAATGTCTTAACTGATTATGTGTGTAAATTATTTTCGAAAAAAATTCTAACAATTCTTTTAAACTACAGATTAATAAAATCGTTTCTCCTCTTGGTCAGAAAAGGGGGGTTAGAGGTCCTGTCCATAGGTAAAGAATGAACTGAAATTTATTAAGTCAAACCCAGAGTATATGAAATCCCTTGGGATGCCTTATTAAATTGAAGCTTTCTGGGTTCAGCTCCAAAATATTTGGTTTAGAAGATTTGCAGTGGGATATTGGGACATACACCTTAAAAACGGCCTATAGTGATACTGATGTAGGAAATATGAAGGTCCTTCAGAAAGTCTGTGGAAAAATAGAATTAAAAGGTAAATGCAAATCTTTCCATGAACTTTCTGAAGACCCAACATACACAGAACCACGCCGAGAGCACTGCAGACTCCATATTTCTCAAACTGATGAACATTGATCACACATTGCTCACCAGCTGATTCCTACTCAACAGCAAGCCCTCAGTCAGTGCTCACTGAACACCTGCATAAAACCCCCAATCCCCACCAGTGAGGCCAGAAAGAGGCAGAAAATCACCTGATCCTGAACTCAAGTCTCTTCTGCCATACTGCACAAAGCTGCCACAAAGAAAACACATTGGCCAACTGCTGTATTATTGTTGGCAAGCATTGAAATTTGCTCAAAACCTTTACAAATGAAACCCAGCTGCTTAAGCTCAATACCAGATGTCTTCTACAATGTGTGGCTTTGTAGATTAAATTGAGCATAAGAAAGAGATGAAATATATGAAAATCTAATTTGCAAGATGTTTGTCATTAAGTCTATTTAATAACAAAGAAGGCAGAAAATTATATTTTTCACTTACAGAGGTTAAATAGGGGAGATTAATAATATTCATAATAGCTACTAAAATGCTTATGTTATGAATAAATTGTTTGGTGTATGTTCATAAAATCCAGGCCAAACACAATCTCCAGAAATGCCCCATTGAAATAATGTCATGTGTCTGTGGAATCCTGTGACTTAGCATGAGCCTCCTTTCCTTTGGATCCATTCCCCAATTTGAACATGTTTTCACTCAAGGCATAGGAAATTAAGTAGGAAATATTTATTGTCTCATTTGAATAAACTATAATAATACTATGAAAGCAGATGCATAAGAAACACATGTACATGGATATGTATGACATATAACAATGTGTATGAAGTAAAAAGGCAATTTGTTTAGCAACCTCAATTAAGTGTTATCTACCCTTCTTCTGTTACCATGTCACAATGGAATTCTTCTTTGTTGTTGTTGTTGTCTTCCAGGTCACTGCACAGTTCTCAATAGCCTCAGCTGATTTCAAAGGCTAAGTTAAATTCAGATAGTCACTCAAAATATTCTTCCAAAGAGATGCTGCACATTCCTGCACTCAAATGAGCTAATATTCCATGGATAAATATACCTACAGCATTAACCTTTTTTTAAAAAAATAAGAACATAAAAAAACTTACTTTGTAATAGTATTTGAAAACAATACTCATTTGAGCATATTAGTACTAAGACAATCTGTCAAGATTTAGCCCCATTAAAAAGTGTATAATCGTTAAATTTACACACAATTGGCAAGTTTTTATTTTTCATATTTGAAAAAAATTCATTTGAGCTATTGATTTTTGTCATATTTGAAAAAAAATAAACTTTTCTTATAGAGAGAAGCCAAAATAATGGTAAACACTTTAGCAAAGACATAGTTCAATAGACAGTCTACAAACATAACAGAAAGATAACTGCATGCACAGTCTGCAGAACAAATCTGGTCTCGAATTTTCTGAAGCTGCATGCATGCATAGCTTGTACCTGAACGTAAATAGCCAGAAAAAATTTTAAGATGCTTGGTTATATTAAATTGTCTCACATTTGATTGACATCTCATCAATGCAGTTCCCACATCACAGAAGTCCCACAATTGCTGAAAAAGTGGTATAAGTCACTACTTTCTTATTCGTAAAACTCCCTATATCATTGAGAAGATACTGAGATGAATACAGATGCTACATGATACCATAACGCGGTAAAAAACTATGAGCCAAAGCCAGTTTTCAGCATGTACTTATGCGATTTTTAAAAAGTGAATTAGAAATGTACATTAATTTTCCTCTGGACTCCAGAAGAGATCAGAAGCATAGATTCAGATACTAAGTTCACCGAATCTGATGAAATGAACAATGTACAGTGCTAGCCTCAAACTCATGGCCTGTTCAGGGATCATAAATGCAAAATTTATGGGATGTTCTTTGTGAGACATAAGGTTTGCAACTACTATTTTAATAAAAAAGGAAAAATTATATACAACAATCTGCCAGAACCAAAGTCTGTCAAGTTACTACTCTACTTGTTTCATATATTATTTCTGCTACCATCTTGATATCTTGAATTTCTATAGCATCTTTTTTTGAGAGCAAAAAATAATCACACACCCCTTCATTTATGTTTAAAATAATCTGTAGAAACCATAGAAATGCATTACCCTTATTTTTGGTAGTAACATTTCCTGGATACTGAAGTTCAAGGGAGAAATATTAAAGTGTTTTTTGTAATTTTTCAAAACATAGAGCTAGTAAATAAGTCGCTTAGAAGACAATAACAATTCATTATAAACCAAGGAGTGCTGGAAGTATTCATATTGCTATTAGAAGTGACAATAGCAGCTATATTAAATGTTTTTAATTGCTAACCTAATCCAAAACATCTTCCAGAAAAGCTTCACCTGCCCAAAGTGTCTATAAGTGTCTCATGGCTATCTTGGTATTATTAGGTGAGTAAACATTCCAGTTAGGCTACAGCTGATTATTCAAAGGGTCAGACAACCAAATTCTCTGTCCAAAAAATTAAAAATAAAAGACAGTGAAACATTTATCAGTTAACTCTAGAGAGATAAGCAAAAAAGGTCTTGGAACATCAGAAACTACAGTCACTATTTTGGGTCATGTGAGAATAATGAGTATGTCCAGAGATGCAGACTCCTCTACATCCCAAGCCTGTGCTATGCACTCAGGACACAGCAATAAATAAAATGAACAGCATTTGTTCCTCTGAGAAATTTAGCTTCCAGCAGGAGAGTGACATGTATAATGACAAGTCATAATATGTATTATAAAGGAAAACTAAAACTTAACAATGAGAGATTATATCAAGGGGATCTCATTTAATTTAGACTGTTAAGGAAAACTTAATGACATTTAAGCAAATGTATGGATGAGCAGAGTAGAAAGGCAAAGAACTTTCCAGGCCATGGAAACAGCACGTGTGAAATAACTGTGTGAGAAGTAGTTTTTTTTGTTTGTTTGTTGGGTTTTTTTGTTTTGTTTGTTTGTTTGTTTTTTGTGGCGGGGAGGGGGGATAGTAAAAGGCCTATGGGGCTGATGCTCTATATGTCATAAAATGAGCCACAAAGTGACTCAGGGACCACCTGATATCAGCACTTGCAGGCCATGTAAAGATTTGGATTTTATCCTAAATGCAAGGAGCATCCATTAAAGAATTTTAAACATAAAGAAAAGAAGGAAATAGACACATGAGCAAGAAGAAAGGAATGTCCACAAAGTCACTTAGAGACAAGTAGAAGCTCAGGTCCTTGTAGTCTTCTGAGTCCCATGAGACCTGTTTCCTTAAGTTTTCTTTATGTCTCCATTCAGCGCCTTTTTCTACTTAAGTTTCTGTTCTGTATAACCAAAATATGATACTAATAGTATGATTTTATAGATTAGTTAACTAATTATCAAATGAATGTGACAGAGATGGTATATCAAGCAGAGGAATCAGTTAATCCAAAAGCCACATCTTCTCCAGAGTTAAAAGAAAAATGGAAGGGACTTAGAATAAGAATTAAGTCATTCTTGGTGCACATTCGCAATCATCCTTACATATTTTAATATTAACATTTCCAAACTAACAAATATCTACTTAGACAAAGTAATTACTCAACAGGTGAAAAAAGTATAATAATCAAGATCAAAAGGATCCATCTGGACCTAAAATGTTGCATAAGAAAGCTTGACAAAAAATTTAGATGATTAGGATAATTTTCCTATAATTAGCTGTCAATACTTTCTCATATTTGAAAATTGTCTGAACCTCCTATATGAGTTATAAAAATAGGTATGCATTTGGACAATTAGATAAAAACATATCCATAAATTTGTTACTGGTAGTTCTAAATCAATAAAAGATTTATAAAATGTTTTTTCAGATTCAATTGGTTTACAGAAGGAAAATAACTTGTTATTTCTAATACTATTACTCTTCCAGAATCCTTTACATATTTGAAATTTAAAGATTAAAAATTACATACGTACAGATATTTATACATACATGACTTACATATGGTTGCTACCACTTTTTAGAGAACACAACTCATGAAATAGGTGAAACCGAATAATTTGAGTCTGTACTCAATAGTTACGTGAATATCTATCATCTAATCTACTCTGCAGAATTTAAGTTCAGCCATTTTCCTCCCAGGTAAATTATCACAGAGATCAAATTTCTTACATCTGTGATGCTCACCACAACTTGCAGTTACTGCCAATAAATAGCCTAAGATTAATTGTCGGAAATGCCACATAACAGCCGTCGTAGAAAACATTTTAAACACAGAACCACATTTATGCATTTAACAGCTGTGTCGGTCTAACAGTTCAGATTTTCGCTCTATTTTGCCATACGGTAACAAGAATCATTTTTCACTTAAAAAATATTACCAAAAATTGATGCCCTATAGCAATATTACCATTTTAATTTTGAAACTATACGTTCACAGCCATGTTTGTTATCCTCCTATTATTGGGTTCACTATTTGCCTTAATTTTACTTAAAATATTTTCTAACATTTTTGAATTTTAAATAAGTGTCTACCAGGTCTGACATAAATATTACAATAGGAAACTTACGGAATATAACCTTACAATGGAAAGGCAGGATATAAAATCTGGGTTAAATAAAATCGTAGGGCCATGGAGACTGGGATCTATTTGGTTCATTGGGTTTGAGGGGTCTCCTATATTCAAAAAGAGCTGATTCCTACTTCGTATATCACCTCTTTTTCCTCCCACTTTCTTTATTGAGGTAGAATTACTCCTAAAGATTAAAATGTGGCTGCCAACTTTTATTTTAATCTGATTGCTATAATGACCTATTACCATGATGACTTTATGGGGAAAAAAACTGTAGGAATTTCACATGTACATTTAACAGGGAGCTACATGAATATTTCACCATTTTAATGTGAGAACATGAAACCCATCCATGTCACCGATCTGTCAGAAAAACAAACAAAATGTCCTTTGCTTGTTAGGTCTGTCAATCATCTTTATAACATCACTAAAATTCTTTAGCAGAACTTAAGAAGAATGATAGTGACCCAAACTGTTTTCACACTGCCCAATATTCAATGTTTTAACACTATTTACACACTGCACTATATTCATTGTGATTGCCTGTGATTCTCTACTGCGTTTTGAAAATAAAGGGGCAGTTTAGTAAAAGTAGCTCAATTCCAAAAATAATCCATTTCAAGGAAAATTGAAGACTATAGATTTTCACCATTACAGGTCATATTTTCACTTTTAGGAAGTCAACTCCACATTTCAGGATACCTATAAAAAATGCACTTCTGAAGCAATCACAGTGTGCCAATCTAAAAAACATGAAGATTAAAACCTCTACCAAGATGTACTCTTGCTTCCTTTTCTCTAAGCCTGTGTCTCCTCAAGTAAAACATTTAAGATAAGATTTAGGCTGTGATAAGATTTCAGCTGATGAATCACCCTGCACACAGGCCACCCCTGATACTATCCCAATTATGAAGAGTTCTCCTCTCCACTTACTGAAAGACTTACTGAAACTCTGCTGAGCTCTGCACCACTTGAGGTGGAAATGCAATATTGTACGTATTCCTTCCACATAAAACTTTTATGTTTCCATGTCTTTAATTAGCAAGATATTTTTATTAGCCTGAAGCTCACATTCTCCAAATGTCTCAAGGTGTCATTTTGAAGCGCATTTACTTTAAATAAGGATTTAAGGTCTCAGAATATTAATCTTGGCTTTGTCACATTCTCATGGTAGTGGATGCAGAATTAATGCTTATAAAGCATGAAATAAGTTGCCAATAAGTAGGTAACCTTGTTTGTTAAAGTTACTTAATCTTATTTAAACTCATAACCCCTGTCTATACCATATTTTGTATTCATCAGAGCAAAATCATATGCAACATAAGTTTATTTTATAAAAAACTAAAGATAATTTCCTCAAAAATAAAAAGTTGAAGTTCATTGATGACAGAGCTAGAAACGTTAATTAGGATTCAGCACGTTAATCACACTAAGAAGAGCTATCATATTCTTCACTACCTTGTCTCAGTGTACATTTTCTAGCTTGGCTGCCTCCCATTCTTCCATAAATTAATGATCATTAATAATGATATTAATAATAACAAACCCTCAGGTAATACTATGTGCCACACACCATTCTAAGTGCTTATGAGTATTTACTCATTTAGTAATCAAACCAACCCTATGTTTCATATAATTAGCATCCCCATTTTACAGTTGAGAAAACAAATACCAGTAAGATGACTCATTTGAGTTCACATATCCAGTAAGTGGCAGAGCTAAGATTCAAACCCAGGCATTCTGAGTCCAGAATTCATACCCTTCTCCACTATGATATAAGATAAGTAAGTAGAAACATACATACACACATACACGCGCACACACACGTCCTGAACAGGGAGTTTAAAAAAACGCTCTCTAGACCCACATGGCCTAGAAGAAGGCAAGGATTTGGGTTTCAACTTCCTCACTGAAAAAAACAAGACATTATTTCACACAACATTATTTTAAGGTACATTTTAAGCCTAGCATTTTATGATTCGAAGATTCCATCTGTAGCATATGGCCTCGAGGCTTTTTATTGGCATAACTCAATATTAAACTCAGGTATTCTTGTGTTTCAAGGAAAATGCTAAAAGAGAATAAAAAATTACCCTCAGGCAATGAAGAAGTAGTCGTAGCTGGAATAGAGGAATAAAAATTTTACCACACATGTATCATGCGTTGAGCTTCCTGGAACATTTCTAAGAAGTAGTTTCCCTGAGGTCTTTCTATTCTCTTCCAGATAGCAGATTATAACAATGTTTAAAGAATAAACTAGGAAAATAGGTAGATGACTACTTGTCATTCCTTCATATTAACACACAAAAGTCTTGGAGTTGCACTTAGCTATACCGGAAATTAAAAGTGTATTTCCATACAGCCAAACCAGAAAATATAGTATTTTAGTAGTGCCATGGAATACTTCGAGATTATAAAAACCTTAATCCTGTAAATTCCAATCAAAACTACATGTCAATTGATAATACTCTTCTGATAAATAGCACAGCCAAATTAATTCTATAAAACACATTCACAAATATAAGAAGTTCAATTATAAGTACATTTCAATCTCATACATGTTCCCTTTATCATCTGGCTTAATTTTATGGAGCCATTATTTCCTTATTTGTAACTTCATAATTCCTTCATTACAATCAGTACTACAGCCGGTTATTTCATATTCATTAAGTTACCTTTCTTCTAATTTGAAAATACTTCACCTACTCTTAAAATTATTCTTTTATTCAAAAATTTTAAATAATTTTTAAAAGTTGCCATCTTTTAGTCAACTTGATACAAGAATAATTCTGCTGGACAAAATTATCAGAAAGCAAGCCCTTTTTCTTAAACGTGGATAAACACTTGACATGTTCACAAACTATAATTATTTACACTGTAAAATTATAGATTTACTCAATGCACCCACGTAAAAATTATAATGAATTTCAAAATTAATTAGCTAACTTATTAAATTCTAACAGTATTCAAATTAAAATGATCAAAACAAAGTCTGTTAGAATTGTTATTTTCTTAAATGCTTCTAGGACAGTTTATGATACAAACTGTCATAGTACATTAAGAATTAACTTCACACTCAAAGTTCCAATCTGAATTGCATTTAATTCTTAATTGTTAGAGAAAACAGAAATTTTAAATCCTTTTAAAATTATTCTAACAGACTGCCTAGAAAGCTTTGCACTAATAGAGAAAGTAGTAAAATTACAGAGCAGTTGGAGAAGGGAGGATGGAAATTTTTAGCCATTGAACTTCTGCCCTGAACTTTCCCTTCTGTGATAAAAGCCACAAAATCAGACGTTAACTGAGCCCATTGTCAGCACTCTTGTGTGGGGTACTGATCTTCTTACCCCTTGCGTGCATAGACAGAAGAATGAGCGAGGAAATGTGAAGCTGCCAGCTGAGTTCTTCAAGCCAAACCCACTGCAGCAGGAGAGCAGTCAGTGTGACCTGCCTGTGTAAGCCTCCTGGTCCTTGCCTCTCCGGCTTTCACTGAGACTCCTCTGCTGCCACTCTTGTCAGCAAGCCTGAGACAGGACCGTGAAAGACAAGCCTGCTACAAACTGGTTCTGTCACCACAGAGACTTCAACTGATCACCTCGTGGGGTGGGGGGGGACAACAAAGGGAAGTGAGGACCCCGAGCCGGATTGTTTTCTTAAGAAAGCAGCCTGACCCAGCTGCCCACACAAGGGCTTTGCTCTGCACCGGCCACGCCCAAGTCCCCCAAATCTCTTGGGCAGCTATGAATGGAATCTAAAGCAAGCCATATCTACACTTTGTCATGACATAGGTTATTTCTTTTGTCAAATTTTTTTTTTTTCTCTGCTAAGAATTATAACTGTTTGGGAAATGTAGAAAGGACAGATTTTTTTTCTTTAATGAAATGACAAATAGTGCAGCACATCGAAAGTGTCCTGTTACAGCAGTTTTCTCACACTCCAACATTTATATAATGAAGTAGAAAGTCTGAATCAAGTGAACAGATATGAAAAAGAGTCATATGTAAAAGACATTTCTAATGAATATTGCAAGTTCAAAATATTTTGGTTAAGTTACTTAGTAATCAATTAATTTTTAAATGACTATAGTTTTAAGTTTCCTGCATAGAAAAAAAGTGCTGTGAACCTAACCAAACTTATTATGTAAATAAAACCACTGTAAGTTATTCAGCTTTTTAGATTTTAACTTTAATTATGTCTCAATGTAAACTATGAACATTTTTGTAAAGATTCATTTTCTATGATATTGAATAGCCCTTTTATTTTTTTAACACTCAAGGCCTTTTTTAAAAAAAAAAAAAAGTCTTTTGTTTTCTTTTACTCTGAAAACTGTCCATAACAAAAGAACAGCAAGAAATATGATTTGTCAGTGTATGTAGAAACTACAATGTTACCATAGACACATACAAACAGAAACCCCATTGGTTTATCTGATAAAAGATTTAGGAGTACGGGAGAAGATACATTCCAATGGTTATAAATAAGATATCATCATACTATGTTTACTTGATATTTTAAGAATTATTTTCTTGGAAAAAAATCTCTGTTATCTTCTCACTTTTAAGAGACTCCCCCCACCGCACTCCACCTCAACCCCATCCTGCACCTCCCAGCACTGCTCTACTAGATAACCAATTGTTTTTTATAATTTTACACATACTATAATCAATCCAACAAATCATTTCATGAGATGAAATTTAATAGAAATACAGTATTTTTCACCATATAAAAATATTAAAAATATTCTGAGTTTAATAAACTATACATTTTCATTTCACAGAAGTCATGCAAGTTACTTGTCAGGAAAATGGAGGTTGAGAGTGGTGAAAAGGAATTAATTGTCTTTCAGTATCATTTATCCATATCCCTTTTAGTTAGGAAGGGAGATTGTGATACAGAAAAATAGATAAGGATGATCAGGAGCAGAGGTACAATGTGTGGGAAAACAGACAAAAATCAAGCAATAGAATCTGTTGTTCAAACCTCTTTTCAGCTCACAGCCACATTCACAACATGGTTTCACTGCCAATTTGGAACCCAGCCTTGAGCTTTGGGGCAAGGAGAGAATGGCTGAAATGTGGGACAGCTCCCACTGCTCACATTTCCCCAACATGGGCATCTATAAATGGTTCAAAGCTCAAAGAGAGAATCTTTGTTCTCTCCCCAGAATCCTAATTCATTCAGTTCAAAAACAATTCATATCAACAACTGTTTCTAAGTTTGAACTATGTTCTAACTAAACTAGATGCACTCAAGAAGCTTACAATACCACAGAAAAAAATAAGATATATAATAAAAATAAAGTAAAATTTAAGACATTTTAAGATGAAGTGACCCCAAAAGGAATAAACATGGAAATTTAGAGTACAGGATGGATTAGACTGGGCCAAAATTTCAAGGGAGAGCTGGATGCTGAAAGATGAATTGAACTTATACAGCAATCAAGGAGTTGGAGAGGCAGGAAATTATAAGAGCAAGGCTTAGAGGTAAGAATAAATATTTCATTTGTGCAATAGCATGAAAAGAAAAATCTTACTGGAACAGACAGCTCCTATTAGTAAGTGGTTGGAGAGAAAGCTAGACAGCATGGAAGCAAATTGTGCAAAACTTTGAATACAAGTTATAGAGTTTAGACTACATATTATACAAATAACTAAAGGCTTTTGAGCAATTGACTGGCTTGATGAATAATAAAAAGGTTTAGGACTTCAGCATGTAGGATGAATCTCTGAACCTCTGCTTCCAACTATGGGGGGAGAAGTGAAACTTAGACTAAAAGTGTGAGGTTTCCACTTAGTCAAAACTTTTGCTAATACAGATTTCTTCCTTTCACTCAGTAATATTAACAAATTCAAGACGTATCCCTATTAATTCTCTCCATTTTGCCTTTATTGCTTAACATTTGCTGGGTGCCAACAGGCTCAAAAAATGTAATGAAACTCTTACTATGTAGATCAGAAATTTGGCTTAACAAAACCATCCAGATTTGCATACAATTTAACCCACTTACTTTAATGTACATCATTTTATCTACAGTCTACATTTTAATTTCCAAAATCCAATCTAATTAAGCCTCTATCTGTGCCATGTCAATAATTGTTTGCATAGCAGTTAAATCTGCAGTCCTGATTCGCTAACCGCAGAGCTGACTACAATGGAGGAACCAATGCTGCCAGATGGATTCTATGCTTGCTTTTGAAGCTATCACAACTGACTCACTCACCTGCTCCAACAGATTCTATTTTAATTTCACTACGTCTTTATCTACAAGAAAAAATATTAGAAAGGAGAACAACAATGGTTTATGTCTAAGGCATTCTTCAGCTTCTACTGAGCACAGCCAACTTAATTTTACCAGCTAAGTTGCACACTGAACGAGTTTCAAAGAAAGCTGAGAGAGATTACAAGGTCTAAAATCTGAGAATGTACCTGAAAGAAGGGCAAGGAAAGGAAAAAGGAGCACTACGAATAGTGCTACCAATATGAGCAGGACATATCATCCCTTTATATTATTTGTAGAATTCATACACACACCCACAGTTCTAGATTTATGGAGTCTTTGCCATGTAGTAGAGAGACCCTGTTGGTGCTATCTGGATAACCTGGGGCAAATTATTTAAACTTTCAGTTCTATAGTCTGCACATTACCTAACTACTAAGACTGTTGTATAGGTGAATGAATATCAGCTACTGAATACAGTGCCTAGAACACAGGAAGACATCAGAAATGTCAGTAATTTCCTGACATCTCTCACTAATCGCTCTCCTGTCTTCAAAGATGAAAACCCTTGTTAACAACACTCCTAACATTCTTAATATAACAGGCTACAATGTAACATTTACCACCATTCCTGTCACAAATAATATAATCATTAAAACAAGGATACAAAATATGTCTTATGTTAAATCAAGGTTTAAAAATTATAAATTATACCTGTGAAAGTAAATATTTATTTTAATCAATTTATTTTTACTTAATTCATTAACTATTCACGTATTTAAACAGAACTATACTGAATAGTTTTAAATTAAGGCTATTTGCTACCAATTTCAATTTGTGATTTATTTTCACATAGAAACTCCCCCAAATCTCCTGATTTTTTTTTTGTGTGTGTGTGTGTGTGCAGTTTTAATATCTCACAAATATTCACATTTTGCTGTATTTGAGGGAATCATGTCTAGTGAATGGGATGTGAGAACATTAAAAAGAGACTGCCTGCCTTCAGTACAAAGCTTTCCCTCTAATGGGTGAAGACAAACATACAATCAAATAATGACAATGCGGTACAGTAACTGCCTGCTCTACTGAAGGAATGTGGAAAGTACAGTAGATAAACAAACGTTAATTCTGCCTGAGGGTGGTGGGGGAGGTCTTCAAAGGTAAGTAGGAATTCACTGTGTGAAGGGAGGGCAAAGGAATCCCAAGCAAAGAGGACAGACAGTACAGACAGTTATGAGTAAGAAAAAGAGTAGTGTTTGCAAGGAACATAAGAAGCTGGCTATGCCTAGAAAAGGGAAATTAGAATGGAAAAGTAGACTAGGAGAAGTTGGGAAAGGCCTTGTATCTCATAATTAGAAGTTGTGATTTTATCCTACATACACGGGAAGCAATGCTTTCATTTTTAGAGGTACATGCACAGGTCACGTTGTGCCAACTGAAGACAACTACTACTTCTTGCAGCTGGTTATATTTCAAAGGAAACTAGTAAAGTTGTGGAGATAAGACGAAAAATATTTTTCTTTGTATCTAACATGTAAAAATATACCTATTATTCTTACTGAGAACAATAAGGTAAGTGTTATTTTCTTTATTACTTGAACAACCCTAATATTGTTTGGAATAAAATTTACTTTTTAATTAAACTACTGTTCAAACACACAGACACATTAAAAACAACAGTTCTTTCCTTCTTCCTATTGGAAGCCATAGCATTTTAGGTCCCTACCATTCCATAGAGTCTTGCACTACAATATTGTTCAAACTTTCATATGTGTTGTGCCCAAAACAGAAAAGTACACTCAGAATTGTGCTGGTAATTCATTTTATTATTCTGATTTTTAACAAAACCTTTACATATTGACATAAAAAGCTGCTCCACTATGAAAAAAAAAAAAAAAAAAAAAAAAAAAAAACAATGAACTCAAGGTACAAAAACTTCTTTCCCGACTTTGGAGTTTATAAAAACCACAACTTCAGCCCCTTTTTCAGGCTGCCTCCTGCCTCTCTGCCCTGTTCTAATTTGCAGCATTCCACATCACTAGTCATTAACAACCCAGAGCTCCCTTCAGCTGCACAGTGAAAGACCATCACATCATTACAAATAAACAATCCCTTCCTCCCTTGAACAAGTGACACGTTATTCTGAGCACGTCTTCCCTCTGCTTTCTTTGCTCTGCCAAGGTCCCCCATGAGTGAGAAGGGGTAAAAAGATAGAAAAAAAATATCCCACAACTTGTCTAAAGCATGTAGAAGATGATTTGTGTTTTTACTTACGGGATATGACTGTCACTGTTGATCTGCTTTCAGGCCTAGATTACACGTGATAAGGGCTGACCTTCTTTAAGTATTCACACATTATGCACTCATGGAGAGCAGGCAGGACACAAAAGTCCTTCAGATGTTCTGGACATCAATCAACCGCACAGCATGGAGCCTGCCAAACTTTTCTTCCATTTACTCAGGGAGAGAAAGGGGGAATCCAAGACAGACTTAATAAAGTTTAAAGCTATGCCACAGTATATTTGGGGAGACCATTGTTATTTTAAAAAGGTTCTGTTTGAAAAAATATTCTATAGTAATCATTAGTAACAAAAAAAAAAAGTTTTCACACACAAATATAAAGATACAACCAGATTTCATCCCAGCTTTAAAATTTCAAAACTTTTACTATAAACCAGATTTCAATGGCCTTAGCAAATTGCTTTGTTTTCCTGAAACCAATTTACTAAGGATATATTTCAAACACTAAAATACAAATTTTCTTTTATAACAACCATACTTAAAAGATATCTTTTTTGAGGCATTTATAAAAGTAATAGAGAAAATACATTTGTTACAAAACACCTTCAGTATAGCTTAATATAAAGTGAACATCAGTCAACAGAATAAACCATTTTCACCTAATACGAATATTATCAACAGGAAAGAGCCCCAACATTATGGAGTAGACATAATGGTATCTTCTGATGCAGGCTTTCAGTGTTGGTTTTTTTCACTGCCCTTCCCCACAACTCATTAAAGAGATTTGAAGTAGCTTTTGAAAATGAACAAATAAGCCCCAAACTGTGTTCTCCTCAAACATTGCAACACTGCATACTTGGAGTGCATAATTTGATCAACAGCACAACCAAACCCATTGAAGTAAGATGCTTCATGTGGAATTTGATGATAGGATGAGATTTTAAATCTGTAACAATATCATTTACCTAGAGATTGCAGAAATTTTTAAAAGCTAATATCATGCTATGAAAATAACAATTATATACACAGCCTCTGTACAAGACAAGAAGACTAGACACAAAAAGATTAACTAACAATTCGAGGCAACAAAGCAATGAACATTAAAATAGTAGGAAGAGAATTAAAGGCAACTTACATGATTAAACTACCAAAGAACATTAACTCAGTGAATTTGCTATGATAAGCTCTACAGTTAAAACAAAACAAACAAAAAAAACCCCTCTAGACTGCCTCATATATGCACATTTCTTGAATGGGTGTTTAGTTTATTATTTAGTTTCAGTGTTACTCTACTAAAGAATTTTAAGGTCACATCTGTACCCTAGTAACAGGGAACTAGGTAACAGATAAAATGTGAGGTTATTCTTCATGTTAATCATTATAGGGTAAACCACCAGTTGGTAAATATGATTATTTTAGGCCAGAAACTGAAACTGAATGGGAGCAAAAATGTCTTGGTAGGAGCTGGGAAACAAGGAACCCAGGGAAGACAAGTGTAATTATTTCCAGACAGAATATAGAGTGACACGACAACGATGATGATTATAGTACCACTTGGCAAGGTTTTACTATTTGTTAGGCACTATACTATGTACCTAACATATTACCTCATTTAATCCTCACTGCCTCCCTGTGCTAGGTAATATCATTCCCATTTACAGATGAGAATACTGAGTGTACCTAAGCCAAAGAGGCCTGGTTAAGCATTGACAGGATCAGACATCGATACTTAGCTAGGTAGCAACCCACATGCTTTTATTTGGCAAGAAATACCTAGGGCAGAAACGGTCCATTCAGCACATGGAACACTCAGAAACTGTAGGAGGTTGGTGAGATTCATTCAGGAAACATGATTGCCAGAAATTCTGAAGACTAGAACAAAAGAAGGTTCAGATACTTTAAATTCCAAACCTGTATATTCAGAGGAGGATGATACCAAACATGCTGGAAGCCACAGGGGTTTCAGATCCATTGGGAGGTGGAAGTCTCCTCTAAAGCATGTAAACTGTTACAGAAACAATTATAGTAATAATTAAAATACATATATTATCATTAACCTAAAGCAGTGTTTTTTGTATATATTTTTTAACTTGCCCAACAGCCTTTCAGTGCAAGTATTATCAACCACATTTTACAAGGGCAGCATCTAGGGTGAGCGAGGTTCCTTGGAACTGAGGAAAGTATTTTTTTTCCTTGAAAAAGACTATGCTTTAGGAGGTATAGTGAGGCAGCACCGCAGACTTGTCAAGAAAATAAAGTGGATGAATGAAGTCACCAGAATCCTACAATGTAGTCCTTCCCTCACTAGGTGAGTCTGAGTTTGTTTTAACAAAAAAGACTATTTTCTATACACCAAGAGAAGGATTTTCAAGAAGATCTACTTTGCCCCACTTAAAAGAAAATACCTGAAAAATGTTTTGCTTTTTTCTTTTCCTTTGTTTGTTTAAATAACAGACACACACTGGTAACTGTACTTGTTAACACTGGCTCCTGGACTCCACAGAGTTAAAGTTACACACTATAAAAACCATGAACAACTGAGCTACTAACCTGACTTACCAAAAGGTCTATGAAGGTACTTCAAAAAACTCATGGAAAAATAGAATTGAAATATAATACAAATCCTTCCAGGAACTTTTCAAAGTACCCTCATATTTTGAAGGGATTCTAAGTGCATAATCTTCTTTATCAAATTAGTGCTAAAGTGTCCCTGAACAGAAAATCAAAATCCCTAGGACCTGTCTGCATCCCATGCTAGCTATTTATAAAAAGCTGAACAAAGTTTCATATCCAAACCAATTTCTTAATGAAGATTACTATCACTCTTATTTCATTTCTCGTAAAGTTAATTGTGCATGAAATTCATGTAAATACAACTGGAACTGTTATAAAATAAGTATACTGAAAATGAAATTTTAAATAGAAATGATCATATCAACAAAAATTATATTTTACCTTATATGTTTTCTTGTAAGTCACTTTAAATATATTTTGGAAATAAGGAAGGTGTACTTTAGCAAACATATAAAAATAACATAAAAAGAGTTAAAGTATAGCTCTTCTTTAAACTTTTGAAGAGTATATGCTTAAGTTGTTTCTCCATATAACATATGAAGACAGCTCCAAGAAAATGTTTTCCACTATTTAAAAAATATCAAAATATGAAAATTACATGAGAAAAAGTTTCTTAAAGTAGAAGACAGTAAAAACAGAGAAAATTTTTGTTCTTATTTAGCACGTACTAGGTTTTCCATAAAAAGTCTCAACGGCAGTGTTATTAAATGTCAGTATATGATTTTCACATTTATTGGTAGACTTAGCTATTAGTCGTCTTCAAAAATTGATGCTAGAGGGCCGAGCCCGTGGCGCACTTGGTAGAGTGCTGCGCTGGCAGCGCGGCGACGCTCCCGCCGCGGGTTCGGATCCTATATAGGACTGGCCGGTGCACTCACTGGCTGAGTGCCGGTCACAAAAAAGACAAAAAAAAAAAATTGATGCTAGAAGGAATACTAAGGATTCAGGAAGCTAATTTTTTGTTTAAAGTGACATTCAAAACCTATGACATTTAAAAACTATTTAATTTTTCCTTTGGTTGCCCGTGCTTTTGGGGTCGTATTCATGAAGTCTGTGCCCAGTCCTATTTCCTGAAGTGTTTCCCCTATGTTTTCTTTAAGAAGTTTTATTGTCTCAGGGTGTATATTTAAATCCTTAATCCATTTTGAGTTGATTTTAGTATACGGTGAGAGGTATGGATCTAGTTTCATTCTCCTGCATATCGATATCCAGTTATCCCAGCACCACTTGCTGAAGAGGCAGTCCCTTCCCCAGTGAATAGGCTTGGTGCCTTTGTCAAAGATCAGATGGCAGTAAGTGTGTGGGTTGATTTCTGGATTCTCTATTCTATTCCATTGGTCAGTGTGTCTGTTTTTATGCCAGTACCATACTGTTTTGGTTATTATAGCTTTGTAGTATAGCTTAAACTCAGGTAGTGTTATGCCTCCAGCTTTAAAGTGTTTTCAAATAAAAGAAGCAATAAACAACATGATTTTTGGTTCAGATTCATGACATGTTACACCTCCCAGTCAAAGTCAACTGTGTATATTAAAATATTTTCCTAATGACAGATATTTGATACCAAAAGGATGCCTAAAAACATACAGTGTTTCTCTAATAGAGGGTTGTGTGTGTGTGTGTGTGTGTGTGTGTGTGTGTGTGTGTGTGTGTGTGTGTGTTCCTTTATTTTCCATAACCTTTTAATACAAAGCACAGCTGCTTAGTGACTAGAATTTTTCTTCAGGAGAAGCAACAGTTTTTGATAATCTCTTTAAACCTCCTCTAAAAGATTCCATACATGGAGAATTTTCAGAAGACTGACAGTTTATATGGATGTTTAAACAACTAGTTTGTATTAAAAAAAAAAAAAAGAGGTAAAATAAAACCTCATGTATAGACTTTATTCAATCAAAAAATATCACAGTAAAGAGAAACCAGACTTTAGTCTTAGTGAAACCAAAACTTTGATATAGAGATACTTCTTTTCATGCCCTGACTAGAGCATTACAGCAAAAGCAGAAGATATCTAATGTGCATGAAATGACAGAAGAAAGATGCCTAAATTAAGGAGGTAAAGGGAATGAGCTTTAGTGATCATAATACCATATAAAACCTGTGATGTATTCTGACACAGAAACAATTCTCTACTAGTCTAACAGAAAGATATGAAATCATAATACCATTTTTGTCAATATAAGAGCCTTAGTTCCATAGGCATTCCTTTATTTGATCACCTTACTCTACATTTCTCATTAAGGTTAGTCAGCACTCTGTGTGGTTTGTCTGCTACTGCCAAATACCCAGCTGAAAAGTGAAAAATTTAGTCAAGCAGAGAGTTATACTAAGGATTATGCCAAATGAAACATTCAAATTCAACCTTAACCAAAATGAGTAAAACTTGTATTTATCCAGATGATTTAAGGCCCATTAAGACAGCCAGCGTGATTTAAATTGTCACCATAATTTCCACTCTGAGTCTCTCAAAGGTTTATAGTGGATGCACTTCAAAGTCTTCAGTGCATCTCATTAGCACCTCCACCAAAGGATGTGTAGACAAACAAGAAAAGCAAAGATGTTCAAAAGGAGTGGCTGCTCTTTTAGAAACATTTGCTATTCAACGCTGTACCACACAGAAACATACAATCAATCACGTTTCCATTGAAAATAAATAGATAAATAAATAAAACACTTGCTTAAAAAGTATCTTCAATTTTATTAAATTTTTTATTAAAAAGTATCTTTCTATTTTTTTTCATTTTTTCATATGTATAATCAGAAATTGACAATTGAACAAAAGAAAATGTTTACTTCACTCTAAGAATTTTGGCAAAAGAACCACAAACTATTCATCATAGTTTACCCTCTGCCTCTTCAATAGAGGATCTGGCCTTATTTTGAATTGTTTCTACATTATCTGTTCGTGCTGATTTTTACGTTATCACTTTCTGGAAGTGGTCACAAATAGAAATAGCCTATGGAAATTATGCTTCAAGTCTTTCTGAATTGAATACGAAGCTTTAAATTAACCTCATGGTAGGCTACAGAAAATATTAGCGGGCTTCTAATCCTAGAGTAGAGGCTGAGGGTGTCCTTGCAAAGTCCTTAGAGTGGCTTACAAGGTCCTAAAAGACCTGGCTTCTGATTGCCTCATTGGGTTCTTCTACTATTCACCCTCTTCCTCATCCTGTTCCTCAAATACACAAGGAATGCTCCACTTAAGAGCTTTACACTTAATTCCTCTGTCTAAAACATTTCTCCCTTAGAAATCTATTAGCTTCCTCTCATCTCCTTCAAATCTTGGGTTAAATCTTATCTTTTTTTTTTTTTTTTTTTTTTTAATTTTATTTTGTCGATATACATTGTAGCTGATTATTGCTCCCCATCACCAAAACCTCCCTCTTAAATCTTCTCAATGAAACCCCTATTTAACACTCTATTTACCTTTACAACCACCCCATCCCCAAATCCACAACCCCCATTACACTGCTTTACTTAATTTTTCCACAGCATTTATTACCTTCTAACCACAATGTTTGTCAACTGTCTGTCTCCTTTGACCCCACTAGAAGTCTCTTTTTGAAATTATTTCATTTGTGAAGTCCTATCTCTTCCTAAAGTACCTGACCCTTGCTTGATGCCACCAATTACGCTCGGCCCAGTTACTATTTCCTTGCAAATCCCTACTTGCCCGCTGGTTTCTATCCCCACCATTCTAATGAATTTCTTCTTTCAAAGGTCAACAAATGAATTTTTCTTAGTGTTGGGAAAATGAAATAATTTGGTCAGGTTCCCCTCGCCTCAGAGACGGTTCAAGGCAGTTCAGTAAATATTGTGTGTGTGGGTGGACTATGTCCACCTCCAAGGTACGCCACTTTGGCTGGTTTTTACTGCCTCAGGCACCCGCCTTGCACGGCTATGTTTTTTCTAGACCTACAGCTTCCAAGGACCGTGTGGCTGGTTGCCTAACATACAGAGCTGCGTGAAGGGGTCTGGTGACCCAGCCTGGCATGGAGGGGTCTGGTGAACCAGCCTGGCATATGAAGGGTTTGTGACCCAGTCTGTGGATGAGCTTAAAGGGTCTGGGAGGTCCAGACCCAGCCCTAGCTCAACCATTGGCCCAGTTGGTGCAGGATTACCGGCAGGTAACAGAGCCGCGACAACTAGTGTGGTCGCCTAGCTTTACACAATTTGCGTCACGAACAGGATTAAGAGCTAGACAACTGGCGCTGTAAGCAGGATTCAAGACATTAGCCTCACAGTAACCCTAGCAGTAGCCAGACACTTAGTATTCATCCCCTTCATCCCTAAGTAATGTTGAATATTGAGACTACTTCTCTTCCTAAGAGCCTTGTCAATTTAAAAGTAAATTGAACAAATACATGTGCTAGGCACCTACTACACGTTCTTCCTTTGGTTTTCATGATAAGGGCCTATCTATCCAAGTTTCTTCCTCTTCCATTCACATATAGGTGTATCATAACTCTTTCCCAATAATTTCGTCTCTCAAACATGTTCCCTCATAATATCAGGGCTTCAATTAACATTACTTTGACTACCAGGCTAGACCTTTTTCTGAACAACCACCTCATATTTTCTACTGCCACTACATGTCTAAATATTACTATTTCTCCTACAGCAGTTCAGATTTCACCTCTCCCAGATCTGTGAATATTGCCGTTCTTTGCAGCCACTTAGCTTTAAGCCCTTCCCCCTTCCTACATGTTGGGTATTTTCTACGTGTTTAAGGCAGAGCTCTACCAACACAGAAGCTGAAAAAGTCAGATGCTCACTTTCTTAGCTTCTCCTGCAGTGAGGACATGAGTACATGACTGAAATCCTCCAAATCAGACGCACCTATCCAAGACTTTACATAAAGCTAACAAGAAAAGACCTTAGGGCATTTACTCTGATTGGTGGTGGTGGGAGCAGTAGGGCCTATGCCCATTCTCCAAAGGCGGCAGCAGTACCAGTCCCACTGGCAGCATCCAGATCTAACACTGATAATGTGAGCAGTATAATTTGGGGTGTCTACCTAAGCACTGCTAACAATATTGTCATTAAAGGATAAAACCTGGAGTGGAATTTTTAGTATTGTTTTTAGCTGTGTCTGTCTCTCTCAAACCCAGTTCTCATATCATCCTGGAGGTTCTATGAACTAGAAAATAAATAACTTTTTTACTGTCAATTAATCATTGTTGGTTTCCAAAAAATTTGCTGATACAAGGGTACTTCAAAAAAGTTCATAGAAAAAAAGAATTGAAAGATAATACAAATCTCTCCATGAACTTTTTGAATACCCTCTTATATCCAGGAAGACCCAACTGGTCCTCTCAGCAGAAATAATTGTTTCTTCTTCTAAACTTCCATAGCCTTTAATCTCTGTCTTACTCTGTTTTCTGTCGCTTATAATGGAATACCTGACATGAGGTAACTTATAAAGAAAAGAGGTTCATTTCTTACAGCTTTGGAGGCTGAGAAGTCCAAGATTGAGGGAGCACATCTGGTAAGGGCCTTCTCCCTGGTGGGGACTCTGTAGTGTCTCAAGGCAGCATAGGGTATCGATCACATGGCAAGAGGGGTGAGTGTGAAATTGTGCTCACTTGCTCTCCTTATAAAGCCACTAGTGCCAGTCCCGTCCACTCATGAGGGCAGAGCCCTCATAATCCAATGACTTCCCAAAGGTCCCACCTTTCAAATATCATAGTTGAATTTCCCACCCTTTTAATATTGTTACAATGGGGATCTAGTTTCAATGTGAGTTTTGGGGGTACATCCAAACTATCAGTCAGTATTACTTCTATGATATTTATCTTATTATTTTACACTGTATTATAATTATGTGCACCATCTTCCCTACTACACTTTACATTTCCTTTGAGTGGAGTGCCTGTCACTCATCTTTCTCCATGCTTTTAACATTTCCGTCTATGACAGAACTACCATGTGATCCAGCAATCCCACTACTGGGTGTATACCCAAAGGAAAGGAAATCATCACGTCAAACATTACCATGTTTACTGCAGCTCTATTTACAATAGCCAAGTTATGGAACCAACCAACTGTCCATCAAAGGACAACTGGATAAGGAAATTGCGAGACATATACACAATGGAATACTACTCAGCCATAAAAAAAAGAATGAAATCCTGCCATTCACAGCAACACAGATGAACCTGGAGAAAACTGGTGGAAGGCAGGACCTTTAGGAGGTGATTGGATCATGAGGACTGTGCCTTCATGAATGTATTGATCCATTCATGGAGTAATGGGTTGATGGTTTAATGGGTTGTCGTGGGCATGGTTGTGATCGTTTTATAAGGAGAGCAAGTGAAAAGGTTGGCTCTCTTGCTCTTGCCATCCTCACCATGTGATTGCTTGCATCACCACAGGACTCTGTAGAGTTCCTGCCGAGAAGGCCATCACCAGACGTATTCCCTGGACCCTGGACTTCCCAGCTTCCAAAACTACAGGAAATACATTTCATTTTCTTTATACATTATACAGTATCAGGTATTCTGTTAGAAGCAACAGAAAATTGATTAATACAATATATCACGAACTCCTAAAACTCAACAACAACCCAATTAAAAAAGGATTTGAATGGACACTTCTCCAAAGAAGACATACAACTAGCCGACAAACATACGAAAAGATGCTCAACGTCACTAATGTCTAGGGAAATGCAAATAAAAACCACAGCGAGATACCATCTCACACCCAATAGAATGTGCACTGTCAAAAATACAAAATAACAATTATTGGTGAGGATGTGGAAAAACTGGAATCCTTGTGCACCACTGGTGGGAATGTAAAATGGAGCAGCAGCTATGGAAAACAATGTGGTAGTTGCTCAAAAAACTAAGAATTGAAAACAGGGTCTCAAAAATGTATTTGTACAACCATTTTTCATAACACCATTATTCACAATAGCTAAAAGGTGGAAGTGACCCAAGTGTCCATCAATGAATGAATGGAGAAACAAAATGTGGTATATACATATGATGGAATATTTTCAGCCTTAAAAAGTAAGGAAATTATGTCACATGCTACAACACGGATGAACATTAAGGACATTAAACTAACCAAAATAGCCAGTCACAAAAAGATAATAAATACTGTATGATTCCAGTTATATGAGATATCTGGAGTAGTCAAATTCAGAGAGACAGAAATTGGAATGGAGGCTGACAGGAGCTGGGAGACGGAGAATGAGGAGTTGTTGTTTATATGGAGTTTGTTATGGAAAGAATACACGTGTCCCCTCCCCCAAAATCCACATATTGAAGCCCTAACCCTCAATGTTACAGTATTTGGAGGTGGGACCTTTGGGAGGTAATTAAGTTTAGGTGACATCATGAGTGTGGAGTCCCCATGATGGCTTTAGTGTCCTTTTTAGAAAAGGAAGAAAGACCAGAATGTGCACTCACTTGCTCTCTCTCTCACTCGCGCTCTCTCTCTCTCTCTCCTGCTCTCGCACTCTCCCCCCTGCCCCCACCATGTGAGGACACAGTGAGAAGGGAGCCATCTGCAAGCCAGGAAGAGGTCCCTCACTAGGAACCAAATCTTCCAGCACCTTGATCTTGGACTTCCCAGCCTCTGGAACTGTGAAAAATCAGTATGCTGTTTAAGCCACCCAGCCTATGGTATTTTGTCACAGCAGCTTGAGCAGACAAAGACAGTTTCAGCTTTCCAAGATGAAAAGAGTTCTGGAAATTGATTGTACAACAATGTGTACCTACTTAACACTAATGAACTCTAAGATGGTTAATTTTATGCTATGTGTATTTTACCACAATTAAAAAAACTTAACGAGTATTTTAAAAAAAAAAAAAAAAAAAAAAAGCCCTATGTTAACCCAGGCTTCCAGGATACCATATCCCACCTACTGAATCTGAGATGGTTTCCTACTTATGTCCCTATCCCGACCCTCTGCATTGCTGTCTGAGTAATTAGCTGCTTAAAATTCTGCAATGGTTCCATAACATTCTCTACATGGGATTCAAGCTCCTGAGAACAGAAGCATCTGCACTGCCTAATTCTCAAATTCCATCTCTTATGCATCTCTACCTCAATCATAACATTCTATTTCCAATTGCAATCCTCTCTAACATGCCACCTTCTCACTCAGCTCTCTTCAATTCAGTTCAACAGAACTTCACTGAATATGCACTATACTTGGAGCACTGAAAGAGGATAGCATACATAGATTAATAAAGAAAATATTTCCATTTTCAAGAATTTAAAAATCTAGTGGGGAGATTCACTCATAAAGAAATCATTCCAATTACAGTGATAGGCACTTTAGTTCTGACACATAATTACAGTTTGGTAAATATGTTTACGCATACTTCTTGAATTTTACTTTTTAAATTTCTCCATATTTTCAAAAATTTTCTTATTGATGTACAATGCTGGGATCACATTTTTAACTTCGTATTAATATTTTTTAATTTTTTACTAATATTTGGTCAATATGCAGAATTCCTGCAATAGAAATAGTAGGTTTCTAGTAATTTTTTATATAGAAACACATACTTTTGGAAGTACACACTTATCACACATGCATCTTTTAAAAATTTTAAAGCTTAGAGTTATGATGAGTTTCCTTGACAGTAAATAAGAGATCAATTTTACAGCAGAGGGAGAAATGCAGGTACGTTTCTTAATAGTCCATTTACCATTTTAAACTTACGTAGTTCTGCCTCTTTTCTGGTTTCATAATTAAAGTTTCTCCTGCCACTTAGAGTAAACACAATTCCAGCCAGGGAAGACAAGAATGACCAGTTCAAGTTCAAGGGTTCACTGCACATGAATATCCATAAATACCCCTTGACAGTCTTGGTAGTATAATAAACCTTGCAATTACTCAGCAGGCCATCACCACAACACATGAAAATAAATGTTTCCAACGTCAGACAACAAAACATTATACAAATAATACCAACTAACTGTTACAGTTTACATAGGGCTTTCGGAAACTAATTATAAACTGCAACAATTCTTAAACCATTATAAATTTGCAGGGAGTTTTGCTTTATTGAGCTATGTTTATGGGAAATAATTAATAGAAAAAGGTGTTGGCATTATATACAATTGGGAGATGCCAATTAGCAAAACCCTCCTTCAAAATGACACCAGTTAATTCCAGCATGAGCCCTCAGAGTGAAACAACCTCCCTCTTACACAAATGCTAGTGCCTCATTGTCTTTAGCAATGTCTCCAATCATCCTGTATATAACCTCCTAGGGTGAATGCTTTCTGCACAGCCTTTCTGTTGCCTCTGCACTGAGATCTTCATTAAGTTAAATAATTTAAATATTAGTGTGCTTTCCTTCACTCTGGAGTTTATGTCTGCAAGATAATTTTGACACAGTTGTAATTATCAAGTAGAAACTAATACACAGATAAAAGATCATTATTAGCATTGCCAATAAAAAGTATAAACCATACTGGAAAATGTATGTATGTGTATATGTGCATAAAAGCAGGCATCTCACCAAGTTTAATTATCCAAGTAGTCCGGGGATTAAAGTACCATGTTAAAAGTGAAAACATTTATATTTTATTTAAAATAATTTATTTTTATTCATGTTTTCCCAATCGATCAGCTGAAGGCTGCCTATATGCAAAGCACATTAGAATATAGGTAACAAATTTGTTCACGATTACTAAGTTGGTAAACAGCTATCCTGGGTTATTTTCATCACAAAGGATTTATTGTTACTGTGGACATCTTCAGAATAGGCTTAATATCATGGCTCAGCATTTATCATCAATTCAAAAGGAAAGATGAATAAAAAGCAGGCTGAATTTCCTCCCTCATAATCACATATTGAGGAAAAAACGTGTAGGATTTCGGGGATGAGAAATGGAGAAATTTGGTTTTCTCCTCCATGTTTTAATCAGAAATTTCATATAACTGGTTTAGCATTTCAGATCCCAAGAAATTAACCCATAATACAATCAGTATTTCTACTTCTAACTTTATTTTTGTTTTTTTAATAAAGTAAAACACAAAAGAAAAAAATAAGTTAATTGGGAAACAGGTTCTTCTAGGTTTGGAAACAAGTATTTCTTTTTATCATGTTTTACAAACAAAGCTAACTGATTTTCTGACCCCAAAAGAGTGCTATTTCTTATTTAATGGGCCTTAGAGAAAGAAGCAATAATCTGGTCTATAGATAACTTCAAATATTTATTTAGTTAAGAAAAATCTGCCCTTCATTTTTCTTCAGTAGAGACTTACAAAGAAATTAATTATTACATAAGACTTAACCACATTTTACAAAACTGAGTTTTGGAATAATTGTCATAATTACCATTTTTATCTAAAATAATATTAACATTGTGGGAAAAACTTTTAATGGTCTCTAAGAATTATATGAATATTAAAGGAATTTTTTTCAGGAAAACAGAAAGTACCAGTAATAATATTGAAAACATAAACTATAAAATACTTGGAGTAAGAAATTGTGACAAACCATACTGCATATGGACAGTAAGTACTGACAGAAAGTTATTTTGTAGGAAGTACAGCTTTACAATTATATTCTGAAGGCTATACCTTTCTGTAATTTCAGGATTGGTCCTAATATTATAATAAGGGGTTGAATTGCTGACCAAGATTTCAGAAACAAATAAATTGTATATACTATCACAATGTTATAAAAGTTTCAAATATAAGCCCCCACATAATACAAGAAAGTTATGTTTCAAGTGCTGTAAAATGAGCAAGATGTACTGTACACATTGATTATACAAGAGGCCCTGATGTACTGTCAAGTGTAAACATAAAAGTGCAATTATAAATCTATGCAAGCTATAATAAAAATTAAACAAATGTTTAATTAACAATTATATTTGCTGTCTTAAAATAACATTATTAAGACTGTAACAAGTCTTTTCAAATTCATTGCACAAATTTGAGCAACATTCTTTATCTTGATAAACTATCCTGTGGTAAACAGATATTAAAGCACCATTCCAGTGAACAGAGACTTTGATCAAAGTTTTACAGTACATATTCAAAAACTGACTCCTTCCTAATGAAGATTATGCTTGGTGATTTAAATCCCTTTCAAAATTAAAGACTGACTCTAACATTTGACCCATATACCTTCTTCTAAGTGTATCCAAACCTACTCAATCAGCAACTTCTGAGAACTTAGCCAGATAAAAATGACTACAAGATGATTCATATGCAAAATGCTGAGTCTATCAAGATACTTTACACTTCCACAAAAAATAAAAATGATAACTAAGTCATTATCATTTTTACCCCATACAAGAGATATTTTCCGTCCACAATCAGGTCTTTCATAACTCCTCTCTTGCTCTCAGGTCTCATATCGAATCCATTATATCAAGATCTGGTAGCACTATATCCAAAATAGATCAAAAAATTAAACCACTTCTCACTACTTCCACTGCAAAAACCAAGTCACTGTCATCTGTGTGGCAAAATTATTGTAACAGCCTCTTTAGTTCACAGATTCCACTTTTGTCCTGCCACAGACTATGCGCCACTCAGCACCTCAAGAGATGACCACAAAGTATAAATCCCACGTGCCTTCCCTGTTTAACATCTCCCAACTGCAAACGAAACCACACTCACCGCTGTGGCCTACATGATTTGGCCTCTGCCCGCTTCTTTGACCTCATTTTGTATCACTTTCCCCTTTGCCCAATATACTCCATGAATGCTGGTTTTCCTTCTATCCCTCACATACAACACTAATTTCCTTGAATGGTCCCTACATTTGTTCCTCTATCTTTCATTATTTAGGTTTCAGTTCCATGATCATTTTAAGTAAAAGTAACCACCAACTTTTTTACCTCATTTTATTTTCATCAAAGCATTTATCTCAATCTAGCTTGATAGTCTGTTTTTGTATTTACTGTCTGTCTCCTACTGAATATCAGCACTTGGGGGACAAGTACTTTTGTCATGTTCACTACAATGTCCCAAGCATCTACAGCTGTGCCTGGCACAACTGTATTTATGAAATGTATTAAGTTGGATTATCCATGTTCATATTGTATTTACAGACACAAAAAGCCCTTGTCGGTTGTGTTCTGGAGTGGCTTGGGCCACAGATTGAGTAGTCAGTTGGGCAACCCTTGCAGCAGCAGATGCAGTGGGTTACAGAGGAAGGTACCAGACCTGACTTCCATATTCTGATACCATGAGCTTATTAAGCTTTCCCTAGCACTGACCTAGGAAGGAGATAGGAGAATCCTAGAAAGTGGGGAAACCCATGAAAGGCTGAGTGAGCCCCTAATCTGGCAGATAAAATTCTAACATGAAATGCATGAAATATCTTCAGTTGTCAAGATCAATCATCTCTCACCATCAGAGAGAGAAAGGGAGCGTTCTTAAAGAAAGTGAGATAAGCCAAAGTTACTTCTTTTTTTAATGCAAAAAGAATACGCCGTATGCAAATGTAGACTACAATATATTAACTACTACTAAAATCATTTTTCAAGTAGCTAAGAGTTTTGGCCTCTGGGGCTAAATTATACATTTAGCAATTGTGAACTCAATAGTACTTAATAAGCAGGGTTATCTTGCTGGGTTTTAAAAAGTTTTTGGTGTGGTCTAATCAAAAGTGCCATGGACTAGGGGTCATGGGATCCCAGCTTTACTACAATTCTGAGTAGGTCACTTAATCCATGTAGGCATCAGTTCTTGCTAAAAAACTGAAATCCCCTTATGCCTCACAGTATCACCACTTAGAACAAATATCATCTATGAAAGCTTGTAACCTGTAAGATACTTTACACAAAATTAAAGTCCTCACATTAGAACTTGTTATAATCTATATCTTCTCACTCATGTGTATAAACTTGCATATATATTAAAATATATTTGGTGTGAGAGGTCTGTTTCATTTGTGGGTATTACACAAATGCACATAGACATTTTTTTTTTAAATTTTATTTTGTCGATATACATTGTTGCTGATTATTGCTCCCCATCACCAAAACCTCCCACCCTTCTCCCTCCCCTCCTCCCCCCAACAATGTCCTTTCTGTGTGTGTGTGAGAATTTATTTATTAATTTTTAGCTCCCACCAATAAGTGAGAACGTGGTATTTCTCTTTCTGTGCCTGACTTGTTTCACTTAATATAATTCTCTCGAGGTCCATCCATGTTGTTGCAAATGGCAGTATTTCATTCGTTTTTATAGCTGAGTAGTATTCCATTGTGTAGATGTACCACATTTTCCGTATCCACTCCTCTGATGATGGACATTTGGGCTGGTTCCAACTCTTGGCTATTGTAAAGAGTGCTGCGATGAACATTGGCGAACAGGTATACCTTCGACTTGATGATTTCCATTCCTCTGGGTATATTCCCAACAGTGGGATAGCTGGGTCGTATGGTAGATCTATCTGCAATTGTTTGAGGAACCTCCATACCATTTTCCATAGAGGCTGCACCATTTTGCCGTCCCACCAACAATGTATGAGAGTTCCTTTTTCTCCGCAGCCTCGCCAGCATTTATCGTTCATAGTCTTTTGGATTTTAGCCATTCTAACTGGGGTTAGATGGTATCTCAATGTGGTTTTGATTTGCATTTCCCGGATGCTGAGTGATGTTGAGCATTTTTTCATATGTCTGTTGGCCATTTGGATATCTTCCTTAGAGAAATGCCTATTTAGCTCTTTTGCCCATTTTTTAATTGGGTTGCTTGTTTTCTTCTTGTAAAGTTGTTTGAGTTCCTTATATATTCTGGATATTAATCCTTTGTCAGATGTATATTTTGCAAATATTTTCTCCCACTCTGTTGGGTTGTCTTTTAACTCTGTTAATTGTTTCTTTTGCTGTGCAGAAGCTTTTTAGTTTGATATAATCCCATTTGTTTATTTTTCCATTGGCTGCCCGTGCTTTTGGGGTCGTATTCATGAAGTCTGTGCCCAGTCCTATTTCCTGAAGTGTTTCTCCTATGTTTTCTTTAAGAAGTTTTATTGTTTCAGGGTGTATATTTAAATCCTTAATCCATTTTGAGTTGATTTTAGTATACGGTGAGAGGTATGGATCTAGTTTCATTCTCCTGCATATGGATATCCAGTTATCCCAGCCATTTGTTGAAGAGGCCGTCCCTTCCCCAGTGAATAGGCTTGGTGCCTTTGTCAAAGATCAGATGGAAGTAAGTGTGTGGGTTGATTTCTGGATTCTCTATTCTATTCCATTGGTCAGTGTGTCTGTTTTTATACCAGTACCATACTGTTTTGGTTATTATAGCTTTGTAGTATAGCTTAAAGTCAGGTAGTGTTATACCTCCAGCTTTATTTTTTTTGTTCAGAATTGCTTTGGCTATGCGTGGTCTTTTATTGTTCCATATAAATGACTGGATAGTTTTTCCCATTTCTGAGAAAAATGTCTTTGGAATTTTGATGGGGATTGCATTGAATTTGTATATCACTTTGGGTAGTATGGACAAAGCTGTTGCCTGTAAATGAGGCAGCCTCTCCTGCTGGGGGCAAAGTGGCGGTCACCTCCCACGACCGGCCACCAGCAGCGGTCCTCCCTTAAGAGATGGCAAGAGGAAGGTCCACAAGTTTTCCAGCTGCCTGAGGCCCAGTGGCCGCCTTTTCCACCTCAGCTACTCCGTGCCAACCGCCGCAGCCACCGCCATCTTGAAAATCTATATAGACACATTTTAAAAGAAGCAAGTCTTGAAGGCTTGCCATCATTGCTTCTAGATCTGAAATAAGTTCATGGGTCTGTGACTTAAGAGTTGGAAAGAACATATACATTTAAAACATTTCACCATACGAGAATACAAGAAGATTTTTTAGCAGGCACATGCTGTGTAGGAGAAGGCAGAGGTCTCTGAGGAGAGGGAAGAAAGGTATGGAGGAAAGCTTTGGGTGGATGTGTGTTTAAACTGGAAACATGTTAGGTTTCATTTATTTTGAGCCCTAGGGGCTTTACATTGGAAATGGGAAATACTTCCTTTTAAGGAGAATAAAGTTAGTGTCAATATCATCATAAAGAAGATATACTGTGTTTATGGTGGTAGAGAAAGCATTTGAAGTTTTTCTTCAATTATAACTTCAGAGTACGGCCCTACTAACAGGGTAGTTTTCATTTACTGTACAAGTATCTAACCTGAGCTCCAATACACTACTGGTAATCTATAACACAGTCCTTCCTGCAACAGAGAAGGTTGTTCTCTCTTCCTCTATCAGAAGGAAAACAGATTTTATATTAAATCTTTCTTGTTCACTTAAACTAGCAGTAGCAGTTTCATGGCATATACTATTTTAGCATTATTTTAATAAAGTCTCATTTAAAAACTCAATTCCCATAGTATTTTTCTAAACTCAAATTTCAGAAATTGCATTGGATAACACAGAAATGGACTCTGTCAGTGCATGTACTTACAGTCATCATAGAAATAAAAATATTTTCCTCTCATAGAATATAACATCAAAACTCTGGACTGGACATATGCAAATTTTTTAAAGAATTAATATATAAATAGAAATAGAAAAGGTCACCTAGAACTTCAATACAATTTCCTTCAATTTCACTTTTTTTTATTGGTCCATATTTATGTGTTTTAGTTTTTTTTTAATTGAAGCATAATTGATTATACATATTTTGGGGGTATAGTGTTGACTATCAGTATTTATGTATAACATGTGATGATCAAATCAATATTATTAGCACATTCATTATTACAAATCACAATTATTCTTTGTGTCCCTTCCTCAATTTCTACCAAATCCTCCTCCACCTTTCCCACCTCTAGTAACCATATGTCTCTTCTCTCCTTCTGAAAGTTCAAAGTATTATTGTGATCTTTCTTCCTTCTTTCGTCTTTCCTTCTTTCCTTCTTTCTTACTTCCCACTTATGGGTTAGAACATGTGGTATTTCTCTTTCTGTGCCTGACTTATTTACGTAACATAATTTTCTCCAAGCTCATCCATGTTGCTGCAAATGGCAGAATTGCATTCTTTTTGATAGCTGAGAAGGATTCCATTGTGTGTGTATACACACACACACACACACACACACACATTTTCCTTATCCAGTTGTCCAACAATGGACATTTAGGTTGGTTCCATATTGACTACTGTAAATAGAGATGCGATGAACACAGGAGTGCAGGTATCCCCTTCAACATGATGACTTTCATTCCTTTGGGTATTTACCCAGAAGTGGGATCGGTGGATCATATGGTAGTTCTATCTGTAGTTGCTTGAGAAACCTCCAAACTGTTTTCCATAATGGCCATACTATTTAACAGTCCCACCAACAGTGTAGAAGAGTTTCCCCTTCCCCACATCATTTGTTATCCCCAGCATTTGTTTTTCTCAGTCTAACAGCCAGTCTAAATGTGGGGAGATGATATCTCAATGTGGTTTTAATTATCTCAATGTGGTTTTGATTTGTATTTCTCTGATGATTAGTGATGTTGAGTATTTTTTCATGTACCTGTTGGCCATTTTTATGTCTTCCATTGAAAAATGTCTATTCAGCTCCCTTGCCCATTTTTTAATTAGATTTTTTGAGGTTTTTTTTTTTACTCTGAAGTTGATCAAGTTCTGGATATTAATCCCTTGTCAGATGTATGGCTTGTGAATGTTTTCTCCCATTCTGTAGGTTGTCTTTTCACTCTGTTGTTTCCTTTGCTGTACAGAAGCTTTGTAGTTTGATATAATCCCATTTGTTTATATTTTCTTTTGTTGTTTGTGCTTTTGGGGTCTTATTTATAAAGTCTTGCCCAGTCCTGCCTCCTGAAGTGTTTCCCCTATGTTTTCTTTCAAGTTTTATGGTTTCAGGTCATATACCTAAGTCTATAATCCATTTTGAGTTGATTTTGGCATATGGTGAGACATAAGTCTAGTTTCATTCTTCTACCTATTTAGGTCCAATTTTCCCAGGACTATTTACTGAAGAGGCAGTCTTTTCCCCATTGTATGTTCTTGCTGCCTTTGTCAAAGATCACTTGGCTGTAAGCACATAGGTTGATTTTGGGGTTCTCTACTCTGTTGCATTGGTCCAAGTGACTGTTTTTATGCCAGTACCATGCTGTTTTGGTTATTAGAGCTTTGTAGTATGATTTGAACCTGAGTAGTGTTATGACTCCAACTTTATGTTTTTTTGCTCAGGATTGCTTTGGCTATTTGAGGTCTTTTGTTATTCCATGTAAACATTACGACTATTTTTGTTCTATTTCTGTGAAGAATGTCATTGGTATTTTGATGGGGATTGCACTGAGTCTGTAGATTGCTTTGGGTAATATGGACATTTTTCACAATGTTAATTCTTCCAATCCAAGAGCACTGAAAGTCTTTCCATCTTTTTGTGTCCTGTTTAATTTCTTTCAGTAGTGACTTGCAGTTCTTATTGTAGAGATTTTTCATGTCCTTGGTTATATACTGTGGTATTTTATTTTTTTGTGATTATTGTAAATGGGCTTGCTTTCTTGATTTCTTCTTCTGCTAGTCTGTCATTGGAGAATAAAAACACTATTGATTTTTGCATGTTGATTTTGTATACTGCAACATTACTGAAATTGCTTATCAGCTCCAAGAGCTTTTCGTAGAGTCTTCAGGTTTTTCCATATACAGGATCATGTCATCTCCAAACAGGAACAGTTTGACTTTGTCCTTTCCAACCTGGATGCCATTTATTTCTTTCTCTTGCCTGATTGCTCTGGCTAGTATGTCTGATATATGTCAGATAGGAGTGGTGAAAGTGGGCATCATTGTCTTGTTCCTGTTCTTAAGGATGATATTGGCAAATGGTTTGTCATATATGGCTTTTATTGTGTTGAGATACTTTTTGTCTATATCTATTTTGCTGAGAGCCTTTGCCATGAAGGGATATTGAATTCTGTCAATTGCTTTTTCTGCATCTATTGAAATAATCATATGGTTTTTGTTCTTGATTTTGTTGATGTGGTGTATCATATTCATTGATTTGTGTATGTTGAACCATCCTTGCCTCCCTGGGATGAATCCCACTTGATCACACTGTATAATTTTTTCATGTGATGCTGTATTGTTTGCTAATATTTTGTTGAAGATTTTTGTGTCTATGTTCATCAGAGATATTGGCCTGCAGTATTTTTTTGTTGTATCTTTGTCTGGTTTTGATATCAGGGTCATGCTGGCTTTATAGAATGAGTTTGGGAGAATGGCCTGTGTTTCAATTCTTTGGAATAGTTTGAAGAGATCTGGTATCAATTTCTCTTTAAATGTTTTTGGAATTCAGCAGTAAAGCCAGTCAGTCCTGGGTTTTTCTTTGTTGGGAGACTGTTGATTACTACTTCATCTCATTGCTTGTTATTGGCCTGTTCAGGTTTTCTATATCTTCTTGGTTCAGTCTTGGTAGTTGGTATGTGTCCAGAAATTTATCCATTTCCTCCAAGTTTTCAAATTTGTTGGTGCATGATTGTTTATAATAGTTTCTGATGATTCTTTGTATGTCTGTGATATCAGCTGTAATGTCTCCTTTTTCATTTCTGATTTTTGTTATTTGGGTAGTCTCTCTTCTTTTTTTTAAGTTAACCTAGCTCTAATGGTCTGACTACTTTATTCATTCATAGAGTGAGGATGTGTTGTCCCCATCAAAACTCATGTGGAAATCTGATCCCCAATGTGGCAGTGCTTGAAGCTGTTTGAGTCATGGGGGTGAATCTCTCATGAATGGATTAATGCTCTCCCTGGGCAAGGAGGGGTAGTGGGTAAGTTCTCACTCTATTAGTTCCTGCAAGAGCTGGTTGTTTAAAAAGACGCTGGCACCTCCTCAATCTCTCTCTCTCTCTTCCTCTTGCCATGTGATCTGCTTGTGCCAGCTGTCTGCTGCTTTCTGCCATGAGTAGAAGCATCCTGAGGTCCGTGCCAGATGCAACTGTCCCAGAATCAGAAGCCAAATAAACCTCTGTTCTTTATAAATTACCCAGTCTCAGGTAATTCTGTCAGAGTAACACAAATGGCCTAATACATTCATCTTCTCAAGAAAACAACTTTTTGCTTCGTTGCTCTTTTTTTTTTTATCATTTGGGTGGTCTCTAGTTCATTTGGTTCTGCTCTGATCTTAATTATTTCTTTCCATCTACTACTTTTAGAATTGGATTGTTCTTTTTTTCCAGTTCTTTGAAGTTTAATGTTAGGTTGTTTATTTGAAGTCTTTCGATTCTTTTGATATAGATTTTTATTACAATAAACTTCCCTCTCAGTACTGCTTTTGCAGTATCCCACAGGTTTTGGTAAGATGTATCTTTATTTTCATCAGTTTCAAGAATTTTTTTGATTTCCTGATTAATTTTTTCTTGGACCCACAGATCATTCAAGAGCCTGTTGTTTAATTTTCAGGTGTACATTCAGTTTCCAGAATTTCACTTGTTATTGATTTCCAGTCCTGTTTTAATCCATTGTAGTTTAAAGATGCCTAAAATGATTTCTATACTTTAAATTTTCTGAGACTTGATTTGTGAGCTAACACATGGTCTATCCTGGAGAATGTCCCATGTGCTGATGAGAAGAATATATATTCTGTAGTCGCTGGTTGAAATGTTCTGCAGATATCTTCCAGGTCCAATTGGTCTGAAGTGTAGCTTAAAGCCTATGTTTCTCTGTTGATCTGTTGCTTAGACAATCTGCCCAATGCTGAGAAAGGGGTGTTCAGGTACCCTATTATTACTGCATTAGGTTGTATCTCTTTCTTTAGGTCTAATATTGTTTGCTTCATATATCTGGGTGCTCTGGTGTTGGGTGCATACATATTTATGATTGTTATGTATTCTTATTGGATAGATCCCTTTATCATTATATAGTAACCTTCTTTTTCTCTGTTTATGGTTTTGGTTTAAAGTCTATTTTATCTAATATAAGGATAGCGACTCCTGCTCGTTTTGGGTTTCCATTTGCATTGTATATCTTTTTCCATACCTTCACTTTTAGTCTGTGTATGTCTTTACAGGTGAAGTGAGTCTCTTGAAGACAACATACAGTTGGGTCTAGTTTTTAATCCAATCTGTCAGTCTGTGTCTTCTGAGTCAGGAGTTTAATCCACTTACATTTAGGTTGTTATTGACAGGTATTGTCTTATTCCTAGCATTTTATTGCTTTTTGTTTTGATATTTTAAATATCTTTTGTTTCTTTTGTCCCCTTTTATTATTCATTTTCAATGTCTGTTTGTTTTGTGAGGTGGTAAGATTTAGTTTCTTTCTCTTTCTTATTTGCATTTTTGTTTAACCAGTGGATTTTGTTCCTTCTCATGTATTCATGATAGTGATTATCATTTTTCAGATTCCAGATGTATTGCTCCCTTGAGAATTTCTCGCAGGGCTGGTTGTGTGGTGGTGAGCTCCCACAGTTTTTGTTTGTATGGGAAATACACTATTTTCCCCTCATTTCTAAAGAATATCCTTGCTAGGTATAGTATTCTTCACCAACAATTTTTTTCTTTCAGTATTTTTAATATATCATCCCATCTTCTTTTGGCCTGTCAAGTCTCAGCTGAGAAGTGCTATTAGTCTGATGGGGGAATCTCTTATAGGTGACTTGACACTTTTCTCTTGCTGCTTTTAGAATTCTCCTTTTGTTTTTGAGCTTTGCCAGTTTGATTATAATGTGTCTCAGAGAGGATCTTTTTGGATTGAATCTGATTGGGGCTCTTTGAGCTTCCTGGATCTGAAAGTCCGTGTCTCTCCCTATACCTGGGAAGTTTTCCATTATTATTTCATTGAATAGGTTTTCAAAGCCTGTTCTTTTCACCTCCCCTTCTAGAATACCCATGAGTTTGATGTTTATGTGCTTATGGTTGTCTGCTAGCTATTTTTTCTTTTTTCATTTTTCTTTTTTTTGCCCACCAGGGTTATTTCAAGAAGATCATCATTGAGATTGGAAATTCTTTCTTCTGCTTGCACTGACCTGAAGCTTAAGTTAAGCTCTTGGTCGTGTTTTTTATTTCATTGAATAAATTCTTCAGTTTCATGAGTTTTGCTATGTTCTTTTTTAAGGTATTAATCTCTTTGTAAATTTCCTCTTTCATATCCTGGATAATTTTTTCTCATTTCATTTGTTCTGTAATTGAACTTTCTCTTATCTCTTTGAGTTTCCTTAAGATTGTTTCTTGGAATTCCTTTGCAGTCATTTCAAGGGTTTCCTGCTTTATGAGGTCTGGTACTTGAAAATTACTGTATTCCTTTGGTTATGTCATATTTTGCTGTTTATTCACATCTCTAGTATCTTTACATTGATGTGTGGTCACGTGGTAGAGCAACCGCTTCTTCTATTACTCTGGAGTGGTTTTTGAGGAGAAAGACATCCTCCTCTTTTCGCAGGCTCTGCTGGTGAGTCTCATTGTGTCAATGCAGCTGAGTGTATGGCCAACTGCCTGCAGGGTGGTCCTGGATGCTACTGTAGAGGTGAGCTGTCCTTACAGTGGCATTAGCTGTAGTGGTGGCTGTACTGGACAACCTGCACAGAAGCAGTGTTTGTGGTGCACTCCTGCCTTCTGTTCGGGTGTGGGGAGGCTGCCCAGAGCTTCTGCCTGGGTACCCAGTCGCAGGTCGCTCTCCTGCTTTCTATTCAGGTGAGGGGACGGCTGGCCAGGGGCTTCTGCCTGGGGTATGGGTCTCTCTCATGCCTTCTGTTCAGGCAGGGGGAGGGAGGGCTGCCCAATTTCACATTTTGCTTCAAATAGTGAACATTTGCCAAAATTCATAGGGAAAAACTGACCATGCCAAATGATTATAAATGATTTCTACTATCATTCAAAAAGAAATAGACCCTAATAGAATTTGAGAAATGCTGATTTTTTTAAGGCAGTTTTTAAATCAATGTGGTCTGAAAACACATATGCTTTAGAACATTTTCCTAGTAACAGTTCACAAAAAGGTGCTTTCTAACAGCTACTACTACGACTTGTTTCTAAATGGGGAGTTTTCATATTTTCTTTCCAGTAAAACAGAGTGGCCCTTTAAAAACCATATGGCCATGTACTCTAAAAGAAGTTTCATTCAGCATCTATTTTTAGACACAGGTTTCCTTATAAAATATACCACAGTCACCAAGCTGAATGAGCCTTCATGTTTCTGAGGACAAAGCCTCATACGTCTAACAAGTTTTCTACAGTTCTATTTCTTCTCTGCCAAGGAATAAACCAAAAAAAAACAAACAAGCAAAAAAAATTAAATTGTTTTCAAATAAGTTATTTTTCATTTATATAGCGAGCTCTTTTGGGGGACACATATGTAATAAAAACCTTTCCCACTGCTCACATAGTAAGTTCCTAGTATTCTGCTAAGCTCTTTTTAGATATAACATTCTTTGCCAATAACACCTGAGAATGGACCAATTCAAAAGAGAAAACAAACATCTCTACTTCCTCCAATATTCAAACAGCATTAACGGTTTTAATTTTAAATTTCTTAGGTACAGTGATGGCCTCAAAAATATTTTTTGTGCTCCTTAACTTACATATTCCTCATACATATTTTGCATGTATAAAATATTACACAATTTCAACATTTTCTCCTAGCATTTCTGCTCTATTATATAAATAAGCTAGTAAGAACTGATTTAGAGACTTTTGACAGACCAACAATAAAAACCAATTGCCAAACAGGGCATTTGATATATTATAATCACTATTTATTTAGTTGTATTAATATCATCATGAAAGAAAAGTAATGATCAGTTGAAATTCAAATTGTTTAATTTGGAATCAAGCTACTGTTTTCATAGTAAAAAAAAAACACTTGTTTTAAATTTTACCTACTGATCATAGGTTAACACAAAACCATTTATGAATAAAAAATGGGAACACATTTTTCAAGTTAGATGAACTAAGGCCTGAATTTTGCTGCCAGGTTAAAAAATCTTCTTGAAAATCTCTCCCATATATTACTCTACTCCAAACAAATGACAAAAGGCTTCATAAAAACAAAAGTATGCAATACGACACATCTCTGCACTTTTTGTAGGCCAAGTAAGTTCTGTACTTTCTTCCATTTTGAATATATATACAGTTGGAACTAAAAGAAAAAGCTACAAAGAATTTGTAACTGCTATTTCCCATGACATTTCAGACTTTTCCCCCCATGAGTCACTTTTTATTCCTACAGTATGATTTATAATTTGAAAGAGAAAGAAAAAAATAAAAGTTAGGACTATGTTATTTATTAATTAATTCCACACAACCCAATACGTGCACACCCACATACAACTATTTGCTGTCAGGGTACAGCGTTACTTTGGGAAGTCTCCGCCATCTTCACAATCCAGTGATTATAGATAAGACAGTGTTTCATCAGTAGAAGACATCATTTAGATAGGGCAGGTTTCTCAATCCCAGCAATATTATCATTTTCGGCCAGATAACTCTTTTTCGTGGGGGACTATCCTCACACTGTAGGATGTTGAGCTGCATTCTCACTTATGCTCATTTGATGCCAGCAGCACCCCCCTCTCCCAGTGGTAAACTAGAAATATCTCCCAACATCAGCAAATGTCCCCTAGGAAGCAAAAGTGCTTCTGGATTGAAAGTGCAAATTTAAGGCAACAGATTTTAATTTTAATTGTAAATATAAATTAAGATAAATCAAGATTCTCTGGTTAGGCCCAAATATAATCAAACTTCATCATTATATAATAAAGCATAAAGTGCATATCATCCAAGTTCATACAAATTTACTGTTTCATCTTCAATAACACTTTTAAATTTTGTCAAGGTACCAATAGTGGAAGCAACTATTCCTGATTTTCCAAAAATATCACCCAATTAAAACGTTTCCTTTCACCATTTCAGGAAGATTTTTCTGGTTTTGGTCTGGCCCAAAAAGTTAGGACTAAGTACAGGAAGTTTTATCTGAAAAATGAACACGGACCAAGTCTTATAAATTGGCCCTAGTGCTATTTCCTATCATAGCTCCTGTTTGTTTACATTGGAGTTCTTATAAATTGGGTGTTATTTCCTTTCCACTAAGTTTCAAGGTATTAACAGCCAAGGAGGTGTTTTTTGACTTATTCCTCTCTCTTTTTCTCCCACTTCCCCAAATAAATAATGCATTGCATGGATCACAATTTTAAGACTGGTCCCCAAACTTCAAAACTACTAATATGGTGAATTTATTTTACCTAAACCTACATTATACTTGAAAGCCTAGGAGTCTCTTTAAAATGAAAATGAGCAAAATATGCATCTTCAGTAGGTACCCACTTTCCAAAAGAATCATTTATCTAGTCATTTCACAGCTAAACCTTGCAAATTTTTAAGTAAAGCAATTCCATTTATTTTGACTTCCTACCTAGGCTCTTTCTCCCAGAGAAAACATTACTCTACTATTTTCATCTATTAAGTATTCTTAAAATTAAATGTCCCTATTTAAACAAAATTTCTTACTCTAACTCAAAAAAGAAAAAAAAGAAACAATTAAAGGAAACAGATTTCTTTCATTTCTTCTTTCCTTTCTCCAGATTGAGTTATACTTGTCTAGTTTTAAAGAAGCACATGTTACCTCCATTAGTGAACCAAGTGGCTTTATATGCAATATGAGGCAGTGTCTAACAGATGCAAACTGTCCTTGACCAGTCAACTTCCAGTGGGGGGGTGAGGGGAACTGTCGAAAGTTCATGCACACCAATTACAAATTCATTATAATCAAACAAGAAGATTACACAGACTCTGCTGACAAGGATTATCAAAATAGAATGGCACCACCTGCCCCTTGCTATCCCATTAATTAGTATGAAGTCTGAGGTGCCAATTAACAAAGAGAAGCAGAAAAGGATCAGTAAACACAGCTCAAGCTGAACTTGAAGATTAACTCTTCCAGTTCAGGTTTCATTTCTTAAACATACTATGTTTATTTGTCTATGCAACTCAAAACTGAATCCTAGGGCGGTTTCTTTGGAGATGATGAAAAACATATGTTATTCGGAAGACATTTCCGTTGTGTAAAATAATAATTTCAAAAATAGCTGCACAAAAAGTTTATATAATTCCACCAAAAAGTGGCCATTCAGTACTTCACAGGGATGCAAAATACTAAGTAAGCTAGGCAATCCAGTGACTAAAATACTTTCACATTATAAATTACAAATCTTTAATACTTAACATTAACTCGGGGAAACAATTAGAGTACTAGGTGAGTAGTGGTAATCAGCACCCCCCAGGCTACTAAACAACACTTGATGGACATAATAGAACAATTATTTTTTAAGTGAATAGAGTAAATGGCTTCATTATTTGTTTCATGGAACAATTATTTGTCACTTTTAAATCTGATCCTTCACTCTTTTTAAAATATACTATCCAAAAACAATATAGGTATTTTCATACAATCCCCAACTTGATCCATAACCTCTCTGTTGACAGTAATATTATTCTGGAAACCTAAAATTATTTCTTAAAAAAAAAACACTATAAATGCAAATCATCAGCAAAATTAATATATGGATTTTATAACACTGTTATGTGTAGGTGACTAACACGATTTTACATTTCATCATTAAATATTGCAGTATTACTTATATAATAAACCTTGCTTTACTTCGCTTTGAAAAGATAGTATTTTGCTCAACATTTAGGAAGAATTCCCCACCCACAGAATCCTCCTATATTTGTTTACCCGTTTCACAAAAGCATTGTCTTTCTGATGCTGACATAAATATATCTAACCTCTCTAGAGTCACCACAACTATAGAGTAGGTGTTCTCTAACAATACTACTTGCAAATCCTGATGAACAAAATGTACAACTGTGCCATTAGAGAAAGACATATTGTGAGGCCATTTCAAGACCCAAATTCACCAAGGATATTACAGCATACATGCTAAAAAATGAGAATAATGACCTCACAGAGTTGCTGAATTAAATTAGATTACATTTTTAAAGATTTTTTTAAAAGCCTATACTGAAATATTGATAATTAGTAGAATGATTCATCAACCCAAGGAACACATCAAACACTACCTGTGACTGTCGACACCCTTAACACCTACTTCTGTGGCACACTTGTCTCTATTCAAGAGATCTGGAGTGACACCTAAGGATTTGAACCACCTGGTGATTCTAATACAGGTCTATATGGCCCACACAAATATTTCCTTTAGATATGGATGAAAAGAGTCTCTATCTTGAGGTTTGCACTTTGGAGGCACTGGCTCCAACCCTCTTTTGGAGCCATGCCCCATCAGCTACAAGGGATCCATGGAGCCAAGGGCATATGCCTCTCTGGACCTTACCATTCCTCCTTTCAGATTACATTCTGCATGCCTGGCATCTTGGAATTCTCTTCCCAAAGAACCGTAGTGCTCAACCCTAGCCCAAAGGATGGTCAAGGGCAAATAGTTGCTGGCCACATGAGACAGCTTGGACAAGAAGGCTGGGGTGGCCACATATATGCAAAAAAAACAATCCCCTGTGATGCAGTAAGAAGGTAGAGGGGAAAGAACAGGGTGGTAGGAGCTAGGGTCAGATCACCTCTCCCAAGGCAGCAGTAGGCCCGCACAAACTCTGGACAAATCTTAGAATTCTATGCTGGAACCTGGCCTTCCAAGTTCAGTTTCATTTAAGGAACTTAAATGGGCAATGTCAACAGGGAGGGGAGCTGCCTGCATGGTTTGCTCAAGACTGAAGAGAATACTTGCAGATTCCTCATTTGAGCATCTTAGGAGAAGTCTGGACAGTGGGGTTACAGGAAGGACACCAGGTGGATGCACAGCTAAGCCTTGGTGGGGATGAAAGAGCCCCTTCTCATACAAAGGAAGAGAACGTGAGTATTTTCCCTATGGATTTGCCTAAGGATTGAAAGAAGAGGCTGAAGCAACAAATGAGGATAAACCCTTTTCCCTACTCTTATCTGACCTATGCTATTGGGTCTCCTAGAATAAATCATAGTTCTGGATGGAAAATGACAATCATTTGAATTTGTGCTATCTACAGTTACTTGTAGCTTTCCATGTGGGTAAAATGGTATATTTGTCAGGGAAAGGGGACAATAAAATATTTATTTATTAACTTATTTTAAAACAAGTAATAAATCTATTACATTACCATAATATTTTTATAAAAAATAACCATATTCTCAAGATAAAAATAATTTGGTAACAAGTGTCTGGCTTAAAAGAAGATAGATTCTCAAATCTGCTTCTGCTTTCAGTATGCTGTAATAAGTTGTTTTGATTAAAGTATAGGAAAACAATCCTGACTTCCACAGATATATAGTTGGAAAAGGGAGCAATATTTTAATAGCCTTTTCAGACACTGTGGATATTCTTCCTTAATACTGCTCCAAAATTCAACAAGTGGTAGTTTCTTAAAGTTTAGTTGAGATGTACAATCTGAACCATATCAATGAAATATCTGTACTGTGTTACACTAAAATTCATTATACTATCTTGCAGTTTGAATCTTTTATCCATGCATAATTTTGTAACAACATGTGTTGATCACTTGTAAAATATCAGCTCACTGAGTCATACGAAACTGCAAAATTGTAACATATTTCCTTACACAGTAACAAAAAGTCGCATCTGGTAATATCGGACAGAAGCAATATCATCAAAAAGAGATTTTAAATATCTGGATGCTCTCAACTTAACAGTGGCAGTTACAAGTTTTCCAAAATTGGATTTTTACTTGAAAGCTCAAATTTTATCACCAACACAAATACAGTAAATTATTTTCCTTGAAGTAACAGGCTCACTTCATTTTGGAAAAAAAAAAGTCTACCCAATTTCCAAGTCTAAATTGTCATTGTTTGTCTTGTCAGTCATGTTTTCAATCAAAAATGTTGTTCTACCAAAAATGAACTAGTTCAGCAACAATTCCTTGAGCAAAACCACTGTCCTTCAGCATGCAGCAGCAGGACAAAGCATATTTCCATTTCATCACACAGAATATTAAAAAGGCATGAGATTTAATAAAAGTGATCATTTTTACTACTTTATCAAGGACATTTTAAGTTAAATGTTCATTTTTCTTTATGCGGCAGTGAAGAACACAATGGCAAATAGTTCAGCCTATTGTCACTACTTTGATTGATGCTGGGGTGCCAGCAGGCTTACCCACCATTGCGTCTGAATCATCAAAGCAAATGGCAGCAGACTGAAAAAGGTAAATAACATCTTAGTATCATTATGGAAATAGTTTTGAATTCACAAACACCTTAAGAGGTTCTTGGAAATTGTCCCAGGGGTCCATGGACCACACTTATGGGATCATTATCTGCTGTCCCTTTTCAAGCATGAAGGAGCCCCTTGGGACAAATAGACATCCCCCAGCCCCACTCCACCTCACAGCCCTTCTGGATGACACCGCGTGGTACAGAAGTATTTTGTTCTTAGCAGAATGTCATCTTTAACTAGTATTTAGTGCAAAAATCATTGGGAAATAATGACATTTCAAAAAGGCACCAGTCTTAAATTGGACCCTGGTGGTAAATTAACCTGGTGGCAGTAAAAATCTACAAATTTAATCATTTAATTTCTAAGGAGGCATTTTATGTATAAAATATTGAGACTAAAGATGGAATAAATTCCTTTTAGAATTCTGATATGGTAATGATAAAATCAGACAAAAGCTTCCAGTATGATCTTACTCTACATAAAACAGAGAATTCAATCCCCGAACCTCATTTCATAGCCAGGTTAATGAACTTTCATTCTACATAAAATGCCATAAAAATTGAAGAGGAATTCCACCCAATTAATTTAATATTAGTTCGTGTTTAGCATAATATAATAAAATTGAAATAGATTCATCAAGATAAATAGGTGAGGTTTCTTTCATTGTTTTTTACATCACGGTATTGAGCACCAGAAAATATTGTCTATATTTACTTTATTTTTATTAGCCTTGAATCTACATTTCTTGCGTGTATTCTGTCAATTATAAGATAGGCCAGCTTCTGAATTTCGATGCTGATATAACACTTGCTGAATCAATAAATATACTAATCACAGAATTTAGAATTAGAAAGAACGTTAGAGTTGATTTAGTAACAAGATGACAAATACATTTAAGTACTTAACTGCTCTCTCAATTATTGCAATTATTTACTCATTCTTTTAACAATTACTTAGTACTTGAAATCTGTCAGGCACCACTCTAAGCACCAGATGTACAGCAATAAAGAAAAGAGAGCCTTTAGACTAATTTTATCACTATATATTTTTTTTAATGACACAGGCCTAGCTCAGAATCTTCAAAACACTGTATAAGAAACAACTACTAGTGAAATTTGCCAAGGAGATCTAATTAAACATCTTTATTTTAGGCTTAGTAAGTATCTGACATGATGTTAAATGCTGTAAGAAGTCCTGAAGAAGTAAATGAGAGTAGCTTCCCCCCAAACGACTGCAATCTAATTAGGCAAAATAATACATACATGATTATATAAATATAAATAGTACAATAAAATGCTAATTTTATAACATAAAATAACAAGTCCAATAGATATCTGGACTTCAATGTAGGTTGATGACATAAGCAATATCTTTTCTTTAATTGATTACCTCTTGACTCTTGCTGTTTTCTTCTATTCCATGTTTCGGTAGTTCTGTTCCAGAAGTTTACATTTTCTAATTTTGTCATCTTTAAGAATATTTTTGTTACCATAGATGTAACTATATATTTTTTAAAAGACTGTGTAGATCCTGAGAAACAGGACATTCTCAGAACCTGTTTTCTCATGCAATTTAGCCTTTCCAGAGCACAAATAGCTACCCTGGGGAGGCATCTCTGCATGGGGTGGGCTGTCTCCTGTGTGAAGCCTATTCATGTGGGTCCTTTAGCACTCACCCGTACCTGTAAGTCAGCCAAGGAAGCAAATGTCCATGTTTTCTCAAAGAAAAATCAGATAAAAATAATTTTATTCAAAATAACATCAGTTGGAGGAAACACACGAGGAACTAGCCTTGCAGGGTTCAAACTAAAAAATTAACTATAAAAATAAAATTCTACAACTTTTACATAATCAAATTTGACAGACATATAGTCGTTTTTTGGTGGGAAAAGTAACTTTTGAAAGTCATATTTACTAAATCTGTTTCTTTACTTTGTACATCCTGCAAACTCACTTTAAAGACCACACAATGTTTTTTTACTTGAAAACGACTTATTTAATAAAAAATTGCACAATATCTTTAATATAAGACAGACACCAAAAAAAAAAAAAAAAAAACATAAACCTCCCCTTAAAAAATTCTGCTTTCAACATTTTGAAAATTATTATAAAGTTTCGTCTCTCAGGAGCTATCTTAAAAATGCTTTCCTTCTTATTTCTGATAGGCACCTATTTGTTTCTATGGGAGATAAGGTTACTAACCAATCTGTGTTAATTATTAAGAAGCTCTTTTTTCAAAAATTTTGTTCCTTCCTCCAAGTACTACTGCATTATAGAATCTTTGTGTAAATACCTATAATTCTGCCTGTGTTATAAAAGACTATATTTAAGATATAGTAAATGAAGGACAAACGTGTAAAACACTGGGTCCACAATGAAGTTGTAAACACTGCCAGCACAGTAAATTCTGTGATTAAACTTAGTCTGTTTATGCAGTAGGGGTATTAACACAGTTGGAAAAGCACCAAAAATAACTGTACCTATGCCAATATTAATTCAAAATCAATATTAATCAGAAGCATCATAGGTACAATCATATCAAAGTACATAAGGGGGGTTAAGTACTTACACTTAAGACTAGAATCATTCAAATACTGTATATCAAAAATCAATTTCTCTTGAATTAGTAACACTGTAATGTATTGAAATAATAATTCACAATTTATTTAATTGTGACCTTGGACAAATTACTGCCTCACTTTCTCTTTCTAACTAAAACATATACCTTCCCTCTGAGAAACCTAAGATTCTGGACACGTTTATACATCCAGACACAGACTTCTTAGTCGATCCCTTAGTTCCTCAATTATCTAAGATATTCAAGGAAATTGTCCACAATATTCAAGGAAAGGTTATTCAAACTTTTTCATGGAACTATGCATTTTACCTTAATGTGTTAAGAAGAACAAAGCAGCAGGAAATTTTTTTTTTAATAATGTTTACAGGACTACTGAATTTTAAAGGCTCCTTTAGAGACATCTCAGAATGGAGAATCTATAAAAGATCAATGAAACAAAAATTTGGTTTCTTGAAAAGATTAATAAAATCAACAAACTTTTAGCAAGATTAACTAGGAAAAGGAAAAGACCCAAATAATAAAAATGAGAAATGAAAAAGGTTATATTACAATTGACACCTCAGAAATACAAGGAATCATTAGAGACTACTATAAACAACTATATGTGAACAGATTTGAAAACCTGGAGGAAATGGATAAATTTCTGGATGCATACAAGCTACCAAAACTGAGCCAAGAAGATATAGAAAATCTGAACAGACCAATAATAATAAAAGAGATTGAAGCTGTTATCGCAAGGTTCCCAACAAAGAAAAGCCCAGGACTGGATGGGTTCACTGCAGAGTTTTACCAAACCTTCAAAGAGGAACTGATACTAATTCTATACAAACTATTCCAAAAGATTGAAACAGAGGCCATTCTCCCAAACTCATTCTATAAGGCAAACATCACCCTGATACCAAAACCAGACAAAGATGCATCAAAAATAGAAAACTACAGGCCAATATCATTGATGAATATAGATGCAAAAATCCTCAATACAATACTAGCTAACAGAATAAAGCAGCACATACACAAAATTATACATCATGATCAAGTGGGATTCATCCCAGGAATGCAAGTTTGGTTCAATGTACGCAAATCAATAAATGTGATACATCACATCAATAAAATCAAAGACAAAGACCATATGGTCATTTCTATAGATGCTGAAAAAGCATGTGACAAAATTCAACATTCTTTCATGATAAAGACTCTCTACAAGTTAGGCATAGATGGAAAGTATCTCAACATAATTAAAGCCATATATGATAAGCCCACTGCCAATATCATCCTGAATGGGGAAAAGCTTAAAAACAGGAACTAGACAAGGATGCACACTCTCACCACTCCTATTCGACATAATGTTGGAAGTACTAGCCAGAGCAATCAGAGAAGAGAAGGAAAGAAAAGGCACACAGGTTGGAAAGGATGAAGTCAAGTTGTCCCTGTTTGTGGATGATATGATCCTATATATTGAACAGCCTAAAGCCTCTACAAAAAAATTTCTAGAGTTGATAAATGATTTCAGCAAAGTTTCAGGATACAAAGTCAACACATAAAAATCAGGAGCATTTCTATACTCCAACAGTGAACACGCAGAAAATGAAATCAAGAAAGCTAGCCCATTTACAATAACCACCAAAAAAAAAAAAAAAACTTATGAATAAAGCTGACCAAGGATGTGAAAAATATCTACAAAGAGAACTACAAACCACTCTTGAGAGAAATTAAACAGGACACAAGAAGATAGAAAGATATCCCTTGCTCTTGGATTGGAAGAATTAACATTTGAAAATGTCCATATTACCCAAAGTGATCTACAGATTAAATGCAATCCCCATCAAAATTCCAATTACATTTTTCTCTGAGATGGAAAAAGCTATCTAAACATTTATATGGAACAACAAAAGACCATGCACAGCCAAAGCAATCCTGAACAAAAAAAATAAAGCTGGAGACACAATACTACCTGACTTTAAACTACATTACAAAGCTATAATAACCAAAATAGCATGAAAAATAGACACACAGATCAATGGAATAGAATAGAGAACCCAGAAATCAAATCCATACACCTACAGCCATCTGATCTTTGACAAAGGAAGCAAATCTAAATACTGGGGAAGAGACTGCCCTTTCAACAAGTGGTGCTGGGAAAACTGGATACTCACATGTAAGAGAATGAAACTAGACCCATATCTTTCATCATATATCAAAATCAACTCAAAATGGATTAAAGAAATAAATATATATCCTGAAACAACAAAACTCCTTAAAGAAAACATAGGGGAAATACTCCAGGAAGTAGGAGTGGTTACAGACTTCATGAATAGGACCCAAAAAGCACAGGCAACCATAGGAAAAATAAACAAATGGTATTATATCAAACTACAAAGCTTCTGCACAGTAAAAGAAACAATCAACAGAGTAAAAAGACAACCAACAGAGTGGGAGAAAATATCTGCAAAATATACATCTGACAAAGGATTAATATCCAGAATATATAAGTAATTCAACTTTACAGCAAAAACAAATAAATAAATAATAACCCAATTAAAAAATGGGCAAAGGAGCTGAATAGGCATTTCTCAAAGGAAGATACACAAATGGCCGACACATGAAAAAATGCTCAACCTCACTCAGCATTCAGACAATGCAAATCAAGACCACTTTGAGATACCATCTCACTCCAGTTAGGTTGGCTAACATACAAAAGACTGAGAATGATAAGTGCTGGAGAGGTTGCAGAGAAAAAGAAACCCTCCTTCACTGTTGGTGGGACTGCAAAATGGTGCAACCTTTATGGAAAATGGTATGGAGGTTCCTCGAGGTTCCTCAAACAATTACAGATAATCTATCATATGACCCAGCTATTCCACTGTTGGAAATATACCCAGAGGAATGGAAATCATCATGCCAAGGGATACCTATACTCCAGTGTTTACTGGAGCTCTATTTACAATAGCCAAGAGTTGGAACCAGCCCAAATGTCCATCATCTGATGACTGGATAAGGAAAATGTAGTATATCTACAAAATGGAATACTACTCTACTACAAAAAAGAACAAAATACTATCATTCACAACAACATGGATGTACTTAGAGAAAATTATATTAAGTGAAACAAGTCAGGCACAGAAAGAGAAATACCACATGTCCTCATTATTCGTGGTAGCTAAAAATAAATAAATAAATAAATAAATAAATAAATAAATAAATAAATAAATAAATAAACAAACACATAAACAAATCAAGTGGGGGGGGGAGAAGGCAGAATAACCACAAAAATTCCTTGAACTATTTAAAGCAAGTGAACAGATATGACGGGGCGGGGGAGTCTAGGAGGGGGAGAGGAATGGGTAAAGGGGCATGAAAATCAACTACAATGTATATTGAGAAGTAAAATTAAAAAAAATAAATAAATAAATTTATGACTTAAGAGCAATGTCCATTTTTCCTTATTTATGAAATTTTTCCATCAATACCTGAAGTAGAACAAATGAGGCAAAGCAGGCTAGTTATCGCTCATTATCCATTCTTCTCTTCTTCCTCAGCAACAGAATCCTGGTGACTCAGGGTAGCAATACATACAGCTAAAAGATCATGGCTTGATTAAAAGTTGGCCAATGAAATGTAACTAGGGGTGGGACATCTTGAATTGCTGCTTACAAGAAGGTACTAGACCATGAGGTATGTCCATATAATCTGTCTCTCACATCCAACTCTTTCCTACTGACACTTACACATGAAAACACACATGACAGCTAGAGTAATAGCAGTCACCATGACTATAATGTGTCATTGAAGATAGATACCACATGCTAGACTTGTGGAGCAGAAAACGAGAAAGAAATTAGGTCCTTGGTGTCTGTGGAATAGCCACACAACCCCTGGATTGCCTACCTCTGACCTTCTTTAAGAGAAATAAAGTTCCATTTTATTCTACCATTATTTCCAGTTTGTTACTTGCATCCAAATGTTAATTCCTAAATGATAGAATGCATATATCCAGAATATGAAAAATTAAACACATATGCTATGCTCCAATGCCTGATGAGGGTGATCCTAACACTTTTTAATGGGAGAGAGAATCTGTCAACTGTCAGGCCTTAAAAATTAATGCCACCTTAAGTGACATTACAAGCGGCACCATTATGGGCCCACAAGGGCATATTAACGGGGCAGCCTAAGATGGCACCGGGAGGAAGTAGGGTGGGAGTATCCACGGGAACCTTGCCTTAGCCCTTATTGGCCAAATATGCGCTTCCACGCTCATGAACACTGCATGATTGCAATAGCTAGGCATTGAGACAGGACGCACGCTCTCATAACCTTTAAGCTGATTGGAGGATGTAAAAACCTCCCTTCCCCATTTGCCTTTAAAAGCAAGTGCTTGTCTGATAATAGACGGAACTGCTCAATAGAACCCCTGCTGCGTCTGAGTGTCCTTTAACGGGCTGGTTGGGGCCGGCGGCTGTGCTCACCTCTCTTCACGGCTCTCTTCCTCCGTCTCCTCTCAACAGGGACCGGGGAAAGAGGAATCTGGGCAATCTGCCCGCCCACCAGAAGGGACACCAAGGGAGAGACTGATAGCAAGGCAAGGGCTGTTCAGGTCAGCTGGTGGCGGACCCGACAGTCAACCCATTTTAATTTACACGGACACTAAAATTCACCATGAAACAAATCTGCCTTAGCTATTACTGAACACTTAAGTGGTTTTCTTATCGTAAGACATAAGGTACAGATACATCACTGCTCTGGATTAAAGGATAACAGAACTCCTGGTTGCCTAGCAAGGTTCTTTCAAATCAATGAAGTTTAAAGAGCTTGTCGTCTAAGGGAGTAGCTAAACAAATTTCCTGTGGGCCAAGCAATTTCCGAGGAGCAGAGACTCCCAACACCATTCCTTTTGAAGTTCAAGAGTATTGGAAATACTTTTTAGAGGACTGGGATGATTCTGAGCACAAAGGACACCAAAATACCAAAAGGAAGAGAAAGAACACCAAAAACCAGATCCAAGAAGATGGAGTTATTAAGGAAGAATGGGTTCCAATACAGTCGATAACTGAGGAAGGAAGTTTCTCCAAATGAGAAGGATACCATTTCAGGTGAGCAAGGGCCTATCCCAGCAAGAGGAGAAAACACAACAATGAACCACCAACTACTGGAAATGTACAGAAATAGTGTTCAGAAGTGAAACGGACTAGAAGATATAGAACAGCAGCAGTAAAAACACGATGAGTTTAATTTTGAGGGTCTGAATACTTACACATGGAAATGTAAAGTACTCATTTTTACCCTAACATGGGCCCCTCCTATATTTTCTATCTTGATAAACTACACCAATTGGCCAGGTCAGACAAGATGAAAATCAGTCACTATTCCTTCTCTGTGTTCCCCAAATCTGTTTGGTTTATGCTCTTTTTAAGTCTTTAAAGTTTCCCTTGTCTTCCAATCTACTGCCTCTGTCTTAAGTTCATTTACTCACTAGGTATCAATGCCCACCTTTTGACTAGATTCCCAACTCCAGTTCACCATTCTCCACACTAAGAGGGACTTAAGTGAAAGATCCTTCTTTGCAAACGAGAAAATTGAGGCCCAGGTAGGTAAACTAATTTGTCACAGTTTACACAGTGACCTGGTGGTAGAGGCAGGCTCAGAGCTCAGGCTCTCTCACTTCAGAGCCTACCCTTTTAACCTCTTATTAGACTATAAGGACTCCCTCAAAAACTCATCAAAATAGAGAATAAAAGTATCTTGAAAACTGATGTTTGGACCTGCCACATATTCCATAAATGTCCCCTAAATACCATATTTTCTCAGTTCCTTGAAGCCAACGTCAACTTACTATGAGTTTGGGAAGAAGAAACTCTACCTTACTAAATAGACATACGTTCATTATAACATAAACAGTAATATGTGAAAGAATATTCACCTTAGAATAAAGGAAAATGTAGTTGTTAACAACAGTGTCTACAACACTGAAGGTACAACAGTGTGTTCTTGTATCAAAGTTGGACTGTTTGGGGGTTTTCAGGCACATACTGCTTTACATAAGAAAAATCTTACAAATAACTAAATACATATTTTGGTAAAATAGCAGTCTAGACAGCTTTCAAATACTACACTAGCTGACAAACAGAGAAGTAAATTTTTTAAGTCCATCTTAACTCAATTAATAATGCCTAGCAAAGTGAGCCTGGTTCCACTACAGCATCATGGTTTATCATAAACTCAAGTTTTAGGTAACAACTATTTCAGCAAAAGTTTGGGAAAGTAGGGGTGGCCAGTTAGCCCACTTGGTTAGAATGTGGTGCTGGTAACACCAATGTCAAGGGTTCAGATTCCCTTATCAGCCAGCTACCAAAAACAAACAAAAACTTTGGAAAAGTATCCTCATTTTTTTTTATTAATTTATATACATATATTGGAATATACTTCACATACTGGAATCTTAAAGTACATATATGTATACTTATAATGCATATATGTATATTTAATATGGTAGAATTTCTTCTCAATAAAGCTAATAGTAAATTAAAGTAGTTGACTACTTAGAATTGAGGAAACATTTTATATTAAAAACCACTTGTGGAACATGCAGCAGTACATATAATAAAATATAGCAGAAAGGGAAGCACACAGTCCACATTTTTCTCTTTTTCCTTCTCTCTTTTTTTTTTTTTTTTTTTTACAAAATAAGGATATTTTTAAAAATTAAGTGTCCTATCATTACACTACTTTTTGAGGAGCATATTGGTTTTTCCATACCGTTCTAAAGTTTAAAATTTGTTTGCTAAGATTTTTAATTATGAAATATTTCAGTTATGTCAAAAGGATAGAGAAAATATAAGGAATACCCATGAGGTTACCATCAAAATTAAGAAAGCAAACCTTACAGATACAACTGAAGACTCCCATGCTGCCAATCCCAATCTCATATACCCGTCCAAGTGAAGGTACTTATTATTCAAAATGATATACCACCTGTAATTCAGGGGGAGAGGTTATTGAAATCTTACACTTAACTGCAATATTTCATGGAAGCTTAACAATCCTTAATGACAAAGTAATAAAATGCTGACTTAAAGAGATTTCACTGGCCAGGGAAATACTTTATCCTCTGAGGCTTCCAGTATAGTAGATGCGATATCCAGTTTTTACAGGTTGCATTCTCAAGTACAGAATGTTATAAAATTCAACAGAGAAGAGCCAATCTTAAACTTCTCCTGTAAAAATAAATTTCACCACTGATCCATTATTTTCAAACTATTATATTCTTACAGAAAAATTAGTGATTATTTGGGCATATATTTGGAATAAGATACTACTAAGAGCATCTGATATCACATTTTAAAGAATGCATTGAAATTAATTTCTGTTAAGAAAAATTATACATAATTTAGTGGTTAAGAGCTTTAGAATCAGGTATTCAGTAGTACAGTTCTACTTTACCGTCTATCCAAATTTGGAGTTAGGTATTTACATAAACCGAGTCTCATTTTCATCACCTATAAAATGGAGATGATAAAACCTACCACACAGATTTTATTTTAATGAGATTCAAATGACATAATGTATGAAGTGTTCTTAGTTGCTGCTGTGTCTACTGCTATTATTTTCACTATTATTTAGTTGGATACAGGCTGGGTTCAGAGTTTAGATGCTGATACATATGGCCACACACCTTTCAGAGCTACCAATTTTCTGCAGCCATAGAGTTCACCAACAAGTTTATTTGGTGCCTAAGGAACCATCTAAGAAATAATTCAAACCTGATCCACAAGAAGGGTTCTGATATATGCAGTCATGTCTGAATGTCTGAGAATCTAGGGTTGTATGGCATATGTATGTAAGAGAAAGTGAGGGAGAAAAGAAAGAGGAAAGACTGAGGATTGCTGGATTGAATGACTGACTCTGTCTCGGGGGCTAAAGGTGTAACAGAAGTGCAAAATTTCTAAAAGTAAATTTTCAAGATGGAACCAGGACCTTTGAGAGAGAATTTATCCATAAGGAAGGAGCCAGAGGTGGCAAGTTAGACTTGGCAACAGGACCAGAGTTTCAGAGGAGAGTAATGCTCCCAGTTATAACTTGATGAATATGAATGTAACCCCTTACTGACCCATCCACCTTGGTGGCATGCTTATCCAGCAGAGAACCGAGGTGAAACTAGAAAACATGATTCTACAAAACCTGTAACACTTTAGGGCCTATGCAAACATATTGTAGGTCCTCAAAACAAGAGCAAATAACAGCAGTAAGGAAGCTATTCTTTTTCTTTTTCTCACTTTGCAACAGAGCGTACATTTTCAGGGCCCAAGCATGAAAGAAAATTGATGGATACACTCCAGAGTCTAGAACAAGCAGAGAATCAGTCTGGAAAGGCAGAAATACTGGCAGTCAGATTACCATCATCAAAACAGTAGCAGCAAAAACACCTATTACATGACAATGATATTAAAATGTTAATGATAAACAGCAACGATATAAAGTTGCAACACTTCCCAACTGAAGAGGCCTGGCTCAGCTGGGAGCAGGAAGGGCCCTGAAGATGGTGATCCTGTTGGAGAAAGGCAACTTAGAATGAAGTTAGAAAAGCAGCCCTGGAGAGAGCCAGAATGCTGGCTCACAGAGGCAGCCTAGCCTGAGTGTGACAAATGTAGAAACCCCAAGGATTCCAAGAAATAGTGTCGAAAAAAAGAAACCTGAAAAGGTAGATTAAAAATCTTGCAGTTGAGCACATGAAAGTTAATGAACTAAGAGCGGGGAAGTGATGGTGGACTAGAGGTGCCTGGGTACACTCCTCCCACAGAAAAGGAACAGAACAACTAAGAGATGACCAAATATTGACAGGAGCATTTGTGGCAGAGCATAGGGATGCAGCAGGAGACTGGTGAGATCCCTGTGGGGCACAAAAGCCCAGGATGGCAGCATAAAGAGCAGAGAGAGGCACATAGCCTTAGCCGCCACATATCCACCACTGGGACTGACACAGGAATAATTTCTCTTGTGGCAAAAAGATAGGCAGAGGACCCACACCAACCCGCATCCTCACCACAGAGGCCTGAAATTCCCTCTGCCGGAGGATTCCACAGCCCTTACAAGCCCAGAGCCAAGTGTAGGGAGCTGCATAGAATAAACACACTGCTTCACTCTAGAACAGGATATACTCTCTACTCTCCACCCTAGTGATGCATAGCTAGTGACTATACTGGGTCTCCATTCAATCTGTAAGAAGAAACTATATTTTCATGAAAATATAAAAGTTGTGGGGCTCTAGGATGACAATAGCTAATAATATTGTATTGCATATCTCAAGATAGCCAGAAAACTAACCACAAAGAAATGATAAAAGTTTTGGTGACAGATATGCTATTTTTTATTGCATCGTTATACAATATATGCATGTATTGAAACGACAAATTGTACCCCATAAACATGTACAATAAAAAAAAATTATGAAAAAAAGAATGCTAATAAACTAAAAAAATTTGAATATACTAATGACCAAAAGCTACTAAAGCATGGGCACTATTACAAGTAGAAAATCATAACAGAGTAAGAAATTAATACAAATGATTAAAATTCTTGGACATTAGAGATAGCAGAAAAAAGAATCATATTAGGTATAAACTGTAAAAAATCAAACATGATATAAGCACTCACATAAAAAACAAGGGGCATACTCTGATAAAAATTATCCTGAAACCTAAAAAGTCTTTTGAAGAAGGAGAAAGAAAAAATCTTTCCTCTGATTTATTTCCTGTTTTATGAAATACTGCATACACGTATATATTTTAAATAATTACACTAGCAATTATTTAAATAATTATTCTAGTAATATAATTATTTTTATAATTATTTATAATTTTATTCATAATATATACACACTGCTTATAATAATATATTTATAATAAATGTAATTACTAATAATGATAATTTAAAATAATATTTTTAACAATCACTCATCTATATAGCACCTAAGCCCCCTAGGCCCCTCCCCCGAACCCAACTCTTTCCCTTCCACTAGAGGCATCAATATCTTCACTTTTGTTTTAATTATTCATTTGATTTTCTTTATAGTTTGATCACATACATATGATTCCACGAAAACATATTATTCAGGTTTGCCTCTGAGCAAAGTTTGTATAACTGGAATCATGTTGTATGTATTTTTTGTTACTTGCTTTTTTCACTGAACATTATGTTTTGGGGGTTCATACAGGTTCATGAATGGTCGCTGGGGTTCATTCACTTTCATTATTATGTTAATTCCACTGTATACAAATATTCTCCAACTTGTCCATTTTGTTCTGTTAGGTGTTTTCCAGATTTGTTTTATTTGTTTGTGTTTTGCTATTATGTACAAGGCTACCATAAAAACTCTCATACCTATTTCCTGAGGCACACAAGTAGAAATTTCTATAGGATATACATCTGGGGGTGAAATTACTTTTAAAAAGGGGGGGGTACATTTACGTTCAACTTCAATTTACTAATTCAGTCATACCAATTTACACCTTCATTAACAGTGTATGAGAGTTCCTGCTGCTTCACATACTCAACAATATTTAGTATTTTCAGACTATTATATTTTTACCAACATGGTAGATATGAAATAGTACCTATCACTTTAGTTTTAATTTATATATTTTTAATCATTAATAAGGCTCAGCAAGTTTTCATATGTTTATTGACATTTTAGATTTTCTCTTTTTGAAATTTCTATTTTCATACCAACTGATTTTACTTTTCTTATTGATTCAGAGGATCCTTATTATCTTCCATATACTAAACCCATTTTTGGCCTTTCTTACTCTTTTTTTAGTGTCTTTTAATGAACACAAATTTTTAAAATTTTAATCATAGTGACTTTATTAATTTTTTTCCTTTATTGTTTGCTTTATTTATGTCTTGTTGAAGGAATTCTTATCTTACCATAAAATAATAAAAATACCCATCTCTAAATATTTAAGATACAGTAATTAAAACTGGCACACATGAATGGGACACTTACCATGAATAGAGTTTGCAGGACTGGAAGTAGCTCTGGGTGAGTGAGTGAATGAGCAATGAGTGCATGTGAAGGCCTAGGAAACTGTACACTACTGCAGGCTTTAAAAACATTGTACACTTAGGCTACACAAAGTTCTTCGTAAAATAAAGTAATTGCTCTATAGCTGTATGATGGCCTCAACATCACTAGGCGATAGAATTTTTCAGCTCCATTACAATGTGAAACCACCATCATATACGCAGTTCACTATTGATAGAAACATTGTTATGCAGTGCAAGACTGTATTGGCTTTCATAGTTAAGTCCTTCTTCCATATGGAATTTGCTTCTTCTTATGGAATGAGGTGCACAGGGATCAATTTTCATTTTCCATACAAACAACCAATCACTGGTTATAGTGGGGCCTTGACACAAGGGCCCACATGAGTTGGATTGGTTGGTGATGTCTGCGATGGACGGAGGCATTAAAGTTGAAGTCCACAGCACATCGTTGCAGATGGAGAGAGAAGTAAAGTGGAAAAGGTTAAGGGAAAAGAAAACCAACTTGGTAAATTCGCTCTATTCAAATTTTTATGATTTTTTGCATAGTTTATACAGCTCTATAGAGTCACACTCTCATCATATTACCCCATACAGTATGAGACAGATATTCAGTAGTTTACTTAAACTGGCCTGTATTCCTCATAAATTACTTACTGACATACCAACAGTTTATGAAAATCATTAAGAAAATATTACTGCTACCCTATATACTGATTAAGAATTTTTATGTGATAATTCAGTGGCTCTCAAACTAGATTCCCACATAATTCCACTAGCTCAATACAGGTGTTCTTCCACTATAATCATATTAAATTCTTTTCTCAGTTTTCAGAAACAACTAAATTAAATTCATAAAATTTTCTCAATATTAAATAACACCGTCATAATTTTTTTTTAAATGACTTGCACCTGCTACTCATTATTTCTACCAGAATCTGGCATAGATTAACATATAATTACTTATTTTTTTACATTTTTAAGTATTATAATTAAGCCAATCAAGTTTTAGAACTATTCTGGCAAGGTCAAAACACTCTGGAATCTTCAACCCACCCTCACTTCATGTTAATTTTTCCATCAACAAAATGTATATAATGGCTTCAAAGCATTTGGAGGAACAAGGTAAAAAGAAACACTGAGTGTGAAAATGCTTTTAAAATGTAAAACATTATATGAATGGGAGTTATAATTTATAATAACTTACAAACAGGAGGCTGGAACAGTCATGGAAACATCAACAGATAATTTCTAAAGGTCACTCTTATCTATAGTTTTCTTACTTCCATACTAAGTCTTTTTTAAAAGGCAGTTCATTTTAACTACACTAAAAACAAAATTTGTTTTGAATGTCATTTCCCACCCCATATAATTTCATATGAAATTCCTAAAAAGCAGAGCAAGGCAAAGGAAAAAAGTTAATCTACAAATAGAATAATTCATCCCCAAATAACCTAAAAATATCTATTTCTGCAGGCAGCCCCCTGCCCAAACAGCAGGTGGCAGGATGCATGCCCAGGGAACTCAGCAGCCATGGGCAGACCCCTCCCAACCAGCTGACAGCAGAAAGTATGCTTGGGAGCCACAGAAGCCATAGGTAGCCCCGCCACTGCTGCAAACTTTGCTGCTGTGTGGGTGATCTGCCACAGCCCCTCCCACTGCAAGGACGGCTTACTGCCACAGCAGCAGCCACCACCACGATGCAGGTGGCCTACTCACCACTTGACTGAATTGACACAAGGAAAGTCACCAGCAGAATCTGGGGAAATCAGTGGGGGAAGAGGCAGACCTGTGACCCAGTGGCCCAACCCACAGTGGGAATTACACTGCCACATGTGGTAGCACACCTGGGGGTGGGAGATACATGCATAGCCCATGCAACTGCCTTCATCCAGGGAGAGAGACATGTAGAACTCAAGAGTGTAGAAACCAGGATACCCAAATAGAGTAAGGAAGAAAATTCCCATCCATCACCAACCTATCTCCCCCAACTGGAGGAGGCGAGGACATAGGAGGAGCCTCTACTTGTAGGGAAAAAGAAAAGAAAAACCCTGTACAGGGTCACCCATTCAAACTGAGGAGGTCAGGTATACCCAGTGCACCCATTAGGGTCAAAAGACACTACCTAGGGTTCCAACAAGCCAACCCAGGGTCACCCATGCCAGCCAGTGAGCGACAGGGCACCCAGGTGCTTCTACCAAGAACTCAAGAGCTCACCCACATCCTCGACGAACCAACACACTGTCACTAACCTCAGTAAGGAATCACTAATGGACCCAGTGCCTAGGCCATAGAGGCACTCATACACATTTCAAGCACTAAATATGGCCAAAGTACCCACACAGAGACTACACTACTGTGTCTTTCTAGAATCAATACTAAAACACCCTACTCAATGGTCAATATAAAACACATTTACAGGAGGAAGTCTCTCTCCTCAAAGCCTACTCCGGAGTAATAGAAAAGGCAACTTTTCTACCAGATGACTGGACATCATCATAAAGATACTAGAAATACAAAAAAAAAAAACAAGAAAATATGACACCACCAAAGGAATACAGTAATTCTCAAGTACCAGACTCCATACAGCAGGAAACCCTTGAAATGACTGAAAAGGAATTCTGAGAAACAATCTTAACGAAACTCAGTGAGAAGACTCAGTTAGATGACACAACAAAACAAGAAAAAGTATCCAGGATATGAAGGAGGAAATTTACAAAGAGATTAATATCTTAAAAAAGAATATATTAGAACTCCTGAAACTGAAGAATTTATTCAATGAAATAAAAAACACAACCAAGAGCTTAAGCAGCACATTAGAAAAAAAAAAAAAAAGAAAAGAAAATCTAAGAGAGCTAAAGAGAGCTAGAGCTAATACACAACCTTAAATGCACAAATATCTAAATCAAAGGTATTCCAGAGGGGAAGGAGAAAGGAAAAGGCTTTGAAAACATATCCAGTGAAATAATAGTAGAAAACTTCACAGGTATAGGGAGGGACATGGACCTTCAGATCCAGGAAGCTCAAAGATCTCCAAACAGATTCAATCCAAAAGGGTTCTCTCCAAGACACATTACAGTCAAACTGGCAAACCTCAAAGACAGAGAGACCCACAAAAGACTTCTCAACAGAAACTCTACAGGCCAGAAGAGAATGGAATGACATATTCAAAATACTGAAAGAAAAATACTGCCAGACAAGAATACTATACCCAGCAAGGATATTCTTCAGAAATGAGGGAGAAACAGTGTATTTCCCAGACAAACAAAAACTACAAAAGTTCTCCACCACATGACTAGCCCTAAAAGAAATCCTGAAATGAATCCTGCATCTGGAATCTGAAAAACGATAATCACCTCCTTGAATACACAAGAAAGAGCAAAATTCACCTGCAGAACAAAAATGCAAATGAGAAAGAGGAAGAAATTATATCTTCCTGCCTCAAAAAACCACCAAACACCAATGACAAACAATAAAAGGGGAAGAAAGTGATAAGAGTTTGGATGTGTTGTCTCTGCCAAAACTCATATGGAAATCTGATCCCTAATGTGGCAGTGCTGGAAGCTGTTTGAGTCATGGTGGTAGATCCCTCATGAATGGATAAGTGCTCTTCCTAGGTGGAGAGAGTAATGAGTGAGTTCCTGCTCTATTAGTTCCCACAAGAGCTGGTTGTTTAAAAGATCCTGGCACCTCCCCTCTCTCTCTCTTGCTTCCTCTCGCCATGTGACCTGCTTGTACCTGCCAGCGGCCTGCCGCTTTCCACCATGAGTAGAAACCACCTGAGGCCCGTGCCAGATGCAGCTGTCCCAGAATCGTAAGCCAAATAAACCTCTGTTCTTTATACATTACCCAGTCTCAGGTATTTCCGTTATAGCAACATAAAATGGACAAATACAGAAAGGAAAAAAAGAGATTTAAAACATCCAAATGAACACCGATAAAATGCCAGGAGTAAGATAATACTTTTCAATAACAACCCTAAATGTAAATAGATTAAATTCCCCACTCAAAAGACATAGACTAATTGATTGAATTAAATAGCTAGACCCAACTAAATGTTGTCTTCAAGAGACTCACCTTACCTGTAAAGAAACACAGACTAATAGTGAAGGGATGGAAAAAGATATGCTACTTTTTCGTTGGAAATGGAAACCAAAAATGAGCAGGAGTAGCTATTCTTCTATCAGATAAAATAGACTTTAAACCAAAAAACATAAAAAGAGACAAAGAAGGTTGTTATATAATGATAAAGAAAACTATCCAGGAAGAAGATATAACAATCATAAATATATATGCACCTAACACCAGAAAACCCAGATATATAAAGCAAACACTATTAGACGTAAAGAAAGAGACCTGCAATGTGATAACAGTTGGGGACATGAACACCCCTCTCTCAGCACTGGACAGATCATCTAGGCAACAAATAAACAAAGACACATAGGACTTAAACTACAATTTAGGTCAATTAGACCTGGCAGATATCTACAGAACATTTCATCCGACAACTACAGAATATACATTCTTCTCATCAGCACATGGAACATTCTCCAGAATAGACCACATGTTAGATCACAAATCAAGTCTCAACAAGTTTCAAAAAACTGAAATCATTTCTGGTATCTTTTCAGACCACAACAGATTAATACTAGAAATCAATAACAAGCAAAACTCTGAAACCTATAAAATACTTGGAAATTAAATAATATGCTCCTGAACGGCCTATGGGTTCAAGAAGAAACTAAACAGGAAACCAAAAAATTCTTGAAACTAATAAAAATAAGACACTTCACAACAAAACCTGTAGGATACTGCAAAAACAGAACTAAGAAGGAAGTTTATTGCAATAAATGCTTACATCAAAAGACTAGAAAGATTTCAAATAAACAACTGCATTAGTCCATTTAGTGTTGCTATAACAGAAATACCTGACACTGGGTAATTTATAAAGAACAAGGTTTATTTTGCTTATGATTCTGGGACAGCTGCATCTGGCATGGGCTTCAGGCTGCTTCTGCTCATGGCAGAAAGTGGCAGGCAGCTGGTGGGTACAAGCAGATCACATGGCGAGAGGAAGCAAGGTGGGGTGGAGTTCCAGGGTCTTTTTAAACAATGAGCTCTCACAGGAACTAATAGAGCAAGAACTCACTCATTAATCCCACCTCCCCAGGGAGAGCATTAATCCATTCATGAGGGATCCGCCACCATGACTTAAACAGCTTCAAGCACTGCCATATTGTGGATCAGATTTCCACATGAGTTTTGGAGGGGACAACACATCTAAACTCTATCAAGAACCTAATGCTACAGATCAAAGAAATAGAAAAACAAGAACAATCCAATTCCAAAATTAGTAGATGGAAAGAAATAATTAAGATCAGAGGACAACTAAATGAAATAGAGACCCAAAAAAATGATACAAAAGATTGATGAAACAAAAAGCTGGTCATTTGAAAAGAAAAACGAAATAGACAACCATTAGCTAGGATAACTACAAAAAGAGAGATGGCCCAAGTAATAAAAATCAGAAACGAAAAAAGAGACATTAAAACCAATGCCATAGAAATACAAAGAACCATTAGAGACTATAAACAATATGGTACTGGCATAAAAACAGACACAGTGATCAATGGAATAGAATAGAGAATCCGGAAATCAACCCACACACCTATAGCCATCTGATCTTTGACAAAGGCACCAAGCCTATACACTGGGGAAGAGACTGCCTCTTTAGCAAATGGTGCTGGGAGAACTGGATATCAATATGCAGGAGAATGAAACTAGACCCATACCGTTCACCATACACTAAAGTCAACTCAAAATGGATTAAAGAATTAAATATACACCCTGAAACAATAAAACTTCTTAAAGAAAACTTAGGAGAGACACTTCAGGAAATAGGACTGGGCACAGACTTCATGAATACAACCCCAAAAGCATGGGCAACCCAAGGAAAAATAAACAAATGGGATTATATCAAACTAAAGAGCTTTTGCACAGCAAAAGAAACAATTAACAGAGTTAAAAGACAACCAACAGAGTGGGAGAAAATATTTGCAAAATATACATCTGACAAAGGATTAATATCCAGAATATATAAGGAACTCAAACAACTTTACAAGAAAAAAACAAGCAACCCAATTAAAAAATGGGCAAAAGAGCTAAGTAGGCATTTCTCTAAGGAAGATATACAAATGGCCAACAGACATATGAAAAAATGCTCAACATCACTCAGTATCCGGGAAATGCAAATCAAAACTACACTGAGATACCATCACACCCCCGTTAGGATGGCTAAAATCCAAAAGACTCTGAACGATAAATGCTGGCGAGGTTGTGGAGAAAAAGCAACTCTCATACATTGTTGGTGGGACTGCAAAATGGTGCAGCCTCTATGGAAAATGGTATGGAGGTTCCTCAAACAATTGCAGATAGATCTGCCATATGACCCAGCTATCCCACTGCTGGGAATATAACCAGAGGAATGGAAATCATCAAGTCGAAGGTATACCTGTTCCCCAATGTTCATCACAGCACTCTTTACAATAGCCAAGAGTTGGAACCAGCCCAAATGTCCACCATCAGATGAGTGGATACAGAAAATATGGTATATCTACACAATGGAATACTACTCAGCTATTAAAACGAATGATATACTGCCATTTGCAACAACATGGATGGACCTTGAGAGAATTATATTAAGTGAAACAAGTCAGGCACAGAAAGAGAAATACCACATGTTCTCACTTATTGGTGGGAGCTAAAAATAAATAAATAAATTCACGCACACAAAAAAAACCGGGGACGGGGGCAGGGAGAAGACACAACAACTACAATTCCTTGAAGCTGATACGACAAGCAAACAGAAAGGACATTGTTGGGTGGGAGGGGGGAGAGGGAGGAGGGAGGGGGGTTTCGGTAATGGGCCACAATAATCAACCACATTGTATATCGACAAAATAAAATTAAGGAAAAAAATAAAAATAAAAATAAAATAAATTAAATTAAAAAATTTAAAAATAAAATAAAATAAAATGTTATAAAATAAATCTCAGAATAATTTTTTTAAAAAAAGAGACTACAAACAACCAACAAATTTGAAAACCTGGAGGAAATAGGTAAATTTCTGGACACATACAAACTACCAAGACTAAACCAAGAACACACAAAATCCTGAACAGACCAATAACAAGCAAGAAGATTGAAGCAATAATCAGCAGTCTCCTAGTAAAGAAAAGTCAAGGACCAGATGGCTTTACTGCTGAACTCTACAAAATCTTTAAAAGGAATTAACACCACTTCTCTTCAAACCATTCCAAAAAATTGAAACACTCTCCCAAACTCATTTTACGAGGCCAGCATCACCCTGATATCAAAACCAGACAATACAACAACAAAAAAAAGAGAACTACAGGACAATATCTCTGATGAACATATATGAAAAATCCTCAACAAAATATTAGCAAACAATACAGCAACACATGAAAAAAAATTATACACCATGATCAAGTGGGAGTCATTCCAGGGAGGCAAGGATGGTTCAACATATGCAAATCAATAAATGTGATATGCCACATCAACGAAATCAAGAACAAAAACCATATGATTATCTCAATAGATGTAAAAATGCATTTAACAAAATTCAACATCACTTCAGGATAAAGACTCTCATCAAATTAGGTACAGAAGGAAAATATCTCAATACGATAAAAGCCATATATGACAAACTCACTGCCAACATCATCCTGAATGGAGAAAAGCTGAAGAATGGGAACAAGACAAGGATGCCCAGTCTCACCACTCCTATTTAATATAGTATTGGAAGCATTAGCCAGAGCAGTCAGGCAAGAGGAAGAAATAAAGGGCATCCAGGCTGGAAAAGATGAAACAAACTGTCCCTGTTTGCAGATGACATGATCCTACATATACAAAAACCTAAAGACTCTACCAAAAAACTTCTAGAGCTGATAAACAATTTCAGTAGTTTCAGGATTCAAAATCAACATGCAACAATCAGTAGCATTTTTATACTCCAACAACAAACCAGCAGAAAAAGACATCAAGAAAGCAAGTCCATGTACAATAGTCACCCCCAAAAATGAAATACCTAACAGTCAATTTAACCAAGGACATGAAAGATCTCTACAAGAACTAAAAATCACTACTGAAATTTTAAAAGACAGAAAAAGATTGAAAGACATTCCATGTTCATGGATTAGAAGAACTAACATTGTGAAATGCCCATACTACCCAAAGCAATCTACAGATGCAAAGCAATCCCCATCAAAATGCTAATGACGTTCTTCACAGAAATAGAAAAAACAATCCTAACACTCATATTGAGCAACAAAAGACCCTGAATAGCCAAAGCAATCTTGAGCAAAAAAACAAAGCCAAAGACATGACACTACCTGATTTCATATTATACTAAAAGCTATAATAAAGAAACAGCATGGTACTGCCATAAAAACAGACACTTGGACCAATGGAATAGAATAGAGAACCCAGAAATCATCCCTATATACTTACAGCCAATTGCTCTTTGACAAAGGCAACAAGAACATACATTAGGGAAAAAAAGACTGCCTCTTCAATAAATGGTGCTGGGAAAACCAGATATCCATGTGTAGAAGAATGAAATGACCCATGCCTCTTGCCATATACCAAAATCAACTCAAAATAGATTAAGGAAATAAATATAAGACCTGAAACTATAAAACGCCTAAAAGAAAACATATGCAAGACACTCCAGGAAGCAGGACTGGGCAAAGACTTTATGAATAAGACCTCAAAAACACAGGCAACAAAAGAAAAAATAAACAAATGGTATTATATCAAACTTAAAAGCTTTTGCACAGCAAAAGAAACAATTAACAGAGCAAAAAGACAAACCTACCAGAATAGGAGAAAATATTTGCAAAGTATGCAGCCGACAAGGGGTTAATATCCAGAATATACAAGGAACTCAAAGAACTTCACAGTGTAAAAACTAGTAAGCCAAATAGAAAATGTACATAAGGGGCCGAGCCCGTGGCGCACTCGGGAGAGTGCGGCGCTGGGAGCGCTGCGACGCTCTGCCGCGACGCTCCTTTCAGATCCTATATGGGAATGGCCGGTGCACTCACTGGCTGAGTGCTGGTCACGAAAAAGACAAAAATAAATAAATAAAAATAAAAAAGAAAATGTACATAAGAACTAAATCAGGCATTTCTCAAAAGAAGATATACAAGTGACCAACAGACCCATGAATAAATACTCAACATCACTAAGCACCAGGGAAATGCAAATCAAAATCCCACTTCAATATCATCTCACCCTAGACTGACTATTATCAAAAAGAGAATAACAAATGCTGACAAGGATGCAAGAAAGGGGAACCTTTCTACACTGTTGGTGGGGCTGTAAACTAGTGCAGCCATTATGGAAAACAACATGGAGGTTTCTCAAACAACTACAGATAGAAATGCTATTCGATCCAGCAATCCTGCTGCTGGGTAAATTAATCAAAGGAATGGAAATCATCATGTCAAAGTGACACCTGCACTCCCATATTTATCACAGCTCTATTTACAATAGCCAAGATATGGAACCAATCTAAATGTACATTGACTGACAACTGGATAAGGAAAACCTAGTACATATACACAATGGAATACTGCTCTGCCATGAAAAAGAATGAAATTCTGTCATTCGCAGCAACATGGATGAATTTAGGGAATATTACGTTAAGTGAAATAAGCCAGGCATAGAAAGAGAAATACTGCATATCCTCACTCATAAGTAGGAGCTAAAAGAATAAACAAATAAATAAAAAAAGATACAACAATCACAAATTCATTGTACTTTCAAAAGGAGAGAAAAGAACTGCGGACACCAGAGGTGGGGAGGAGGGAGGGGTGCAGATAGCAAGAAATTGATAAAAGAGTCACAGAAAAATGATTACATTGTGTACTGTTGAATATACTAATTATCCTGATTTGAGCATCACACATTGCACACGGTATTGATGTTCAATGCTATACCCCATAGATATATACAATCGTTTCAATGAATATATATATATTTCAATATATATAAATAATATATATTCAATAAATATATATAATATTATCTAAAAATTCATGACATCTTAGGATGATATAACTAATGAAAAAGTGTGTTAGAGCATAAATGAAATCAAAAAGTGTGTAGATTACAGATGAGGATTTAATCTGCCTCAAAAACATTCCAGAGTACAGCATGGATTTTTTTTGAAAGAACATGCTTTCCTCAGTATTTTTTTGTCAGATTTTTTATACACAAAGAAATGCTGATAGAGTTGCAAAAGTGAGAAAAATAGGAAATGAAATGAGAATAATATATTAAAATTAAGATTTATTTTTCCTGTTCTTAAATATCAACAGAGCCTTGTCTTCTTTGTAAGGAAAGTAGTTATTGCTCTCTGGTTTGGAGAGCTCTTACATTTGGAAGCCTTTTGCACTGTGTGCTACTTCTCAAACTTTGAGACATACATCAGAGTAGGAAAGTGAAATTATCTATTTTGAAAGAAAGTCCTCCACTACACTCTAAAGTATTTAGACTCAAAAAGAACTGGATTACAATTGTACCTTCCCTATTTTCCAAACTGTGTGATCTTAAGCACTGTTATATAACCTTCCCAAGTTTCCATTTCCTCATCTTTAAAATAGGTGTAATAACAGCCATTCTACAGAATTATTATAAGGTTAAATTAGACTATTAACATATATACAAATATCCATGGCATAATATTCACCAATTTTCTATTAATTATAAAATGAGAGAGTAATTGATTTTGGGGAAAGTGTGAAAGATACTAATTTCACTTTAATATTTTCTGATATGAGTTTCTGTTACTTCCAGGTATTGAATGTTTCCGTTAAATTGGAAAGATTTTCTTCAAATTACACAAAAGAAGAGTTCTCTGATATAACTGGGTGATTGATGAAAGACAAAAGATAAGGGAAATGCTGAAGTTTAAAAAAATCATTAACAACTTAGTATAATAATATAATGAGATGCAACAGACATTTATGAATAAGACAAAAAGATAACAATTAGGAAAGAAAGAAGAAAAAGGGGAAGAAGGAATAGCAGGAAAGGAAGAGTGTAACCAAAAGGGGGAGGAAGAGAGAAGGAAGCAAACAGACAGGGGACTCATAACATGCACAGCACCCGGGTGGGTGGGTGATTCTGGGCTAGCTACCAGGTCTTCCCAGGTCAGGACTGCCAACATATAGAAATGAGAAGACTTACAGTGAATGTGGTACAGAAGAGCAATGTGCAATTGGCCATCTGTGTGTTCTACATGCCCTATGGTATTTGTAAAACAGTATTTTATCTCAGGTATGCTTCATGTCTCTAACAGCATCTGTTAATACCACTGGAAATAAACTGTTAATAAACAAAAATATATGTCTGTCACAGAAAATATTTTATTAAAATCTAAATAAAATTTAAAAATTAGTTCTCTACCTCTGCAAATCATATATAGTTTGGACTATTAAGAAACTGAAATCATGTTAGCATAAATATCACATTTCTTTTCTACTAGAAGGAACATGCATTATGAGAACAGCTTCAAATTGTCCACAAAACCAGCTCCTCATGTTAAGAACACATAGTTTCAGCCGACCTATTTTAAACTCACGTTGTACTTTGGAACTTGTACCAATATACTTCAGACTGCAACAGCATAAGAAAAAAAAAAGCATTCTAAATAATTGTCTATTTCTACCAATGATAATTGAATAGAATTACACATGGAGTATTAATGAATAACTCAAAATGCTATAAGCATTGTATGTTGGCTCATTTAAAAAACAAATAAGCAAAACAATTACACATTCAAAGAACCACAAATTACTTCAGTAGAATGGAGTGTCCCGGGTCACCACGCTTGCTTTCTCTATTATTGATTGTCAAATTCGATTTGCCAACAAGCCTCTGACAATAACCACAGAAATAAATTTCAAGGTTAGTAGACTAAACTACTACTGGGAATACTGGTATATTAATTTACTCATGAAGTTAAAATTGGTATAGAGAGAAGTAGAAAAGAGAGAGACTCTTAAGCAGAGTGAATTTTACATATAGAAAAAGCAAATATTTACCTGGAAGTAACGTATGGAATTATATATTGAATTATGTTTCAATTATACATTGTGCAGTAATAACCATCTTTATATCAAAGCAGGAAATTAAATATGAATGAAACAAGAAGGGTAATATGAAAAACCTATTTAGAACTTTTAAGACTATTAGTAAGATACCAATGCATAATTTTCTAAGTAATAATACAAGAACAACCTGCTTATTAACACAAACATATAATTTATATTAAAATGTTCCAGGGCAGTGTAAGCATTGCCAAAGACATATGAATGTATCCCCAAAGGACAGAGTGACCCAAGGGGAAAAAAGTCCTATATTATCTTTAAGCAAAATTGTTTGCCTTCAGTTATTTCATGACGGCTTAATTTCATGTTGGCTGCATGTACAACAAAATGTTAAAATTGCAAATGATGTCTTTTTGTAAATTTTCATATATGGACTCCCCCACACATATACAAACATAAACTGTATTTATAAAGTATGTCCATTCATAGTAGATTAAGCTATCCTCTTTTATGTCATTCCAGGTAATCAGTGTAAGTACTGAGTTCTAACGACACCAAAATATCCACAATTTCCTTTCCTGCTTCAAATTCCAGAGCTTAACACCACAGCAATAAGCTTGAGACTCTTAACTGAGTAGCTTAAAATAGAGATGATAGCAAAGACTGCTAGTTAGTTAGACTCATTTCTTCCCTGAATGAAACTTATAGTACAGAAACAGAGATCCAGATGGAACAGTCACTCCCCGCTGACCTGGTAGTGGCTTGCCAATTTTTCTGCTAAAGTCATGAGCAGATATATGAGAAATGGAATGGTGGTATGTTAGCATATGAGGAATAACTGAAGAATAAATTCGCTTGAAATGGAAGAAAATGAAATCAACAGTGATACTAAAATATGAGAAAGTTAAAACAATTTTTTAACTGTTTCCAAACTGCTTTAAAGAATAGGAATTTTTTTTCCATTTTGAGCTTCTGATACCTTCAATGCTAATCCCAAATAACAAAAGGTTCCACATATCACCAGTTTCATTGACTTGCCTCTATACTTCAAAAAGTCATTGTTCCTGAACTTACTTTTTCACAGATGGACCCAAGCTGGGAAGATTCTTGCTATCTGACTCTTATAGACCCACATCTATCATCAGTACTTACAACAAAAATCATTTCTCTATTTGGCAATGCTTTCTTAAAAGATAGACTTTGGCCAGATCTCAGGTTAAATCATGTCCCTATCTCTTATTAGCTATGTGAGGTTGATCAAGATACTTTACATTTTTGGTCTCGGCTTCTTTACACTGAAAAAGGAAATAAGAATAAGTCACCTAAAGGTCTGTTACAAAGATTAATTGTGTGTGTATACACATTAATATACTATAAAGATATATTAATATATACTATTATATACTATAAACAAACATATATACATGTGCACACACACATATCCTTGATAAACAGTGGCTATTATTAATAATACATAATTTCTCACTCACATACAGCATATTCTTATTAGGTCTGCTTTAGCATAAGTAACATACACAGCCTCAGTCTACAGTAGTTTCAAGAAGCATGCCAAATTCAATCCAATAACATCCCCTTAACATGTTCCAATGCTTAAATCTCATTTAACGTGAAACATCAACTTTTATGCCACAGAGATAAAATTTTAAATGCAATACAAAAAGAGAGGTAGTAGAAAGATTTAAATGTGCACAACAAAAATAGAAGATAACAGTGACTTCACAAAAAATGTGAGAAAGGGAAGAATGATTCAATAAAAATGCTAAAGTACTTGGTTAATAAATTCCTTGTGGATTATAGCATTAACAGTTAAATAAATTAAACCATAAAAATGTGGGAAAATGTTTTTCCTATTTCTGGATTTTTCTAGATTTAAAAAAAGCTTTCCAAGTTTCAAAGGAGATTTTAAAAACTGATTAATTTTAATAATAAAGATATTTCAAAACAAAGTTATGTTTTGGGGCCGGCCCGTGGCTCACTCGGGAGAGTGCGGTGCTGATAACACTAAGGCCACGGGTTCGGATCCCATATAGGGATGGCCGGTTCGCTCACTGGCTGAGCGTGGTGCTGACAAAGTTATGTTTTGCACAGCAAGGAACACTATCAACAAAGTGAAGAGCCAACATACAGCATGGGAGAAAGTATTTGCCAACTACACATCAGACAAAGGGTTAATATTCAGAATATATAAGGAACTTAAATACTTAAATGACTCAACAGCCACAACCCCCCCCCCAAAAAAAAAACCAGTTAAAATATGGGCAAAGGACCTGAACAGGCATTTCTCAAAAGAAGACAAACAAATAGCCAATGGGCACATGAAAAAAATGTTCAACATCACTAATCATCAGGGAAATGAAAGTTAAAACCACAATAAGATATTATCTCACTTAGAATGGTTATTATCAACGACAAAAAATACAAGGATGAGGCAAAAAAGGAACTCTCCTACATTGCTGGTGGGAGTATAAATTGGTACAGCCACCATGGAAAACAGTATGAAGCTTCCTCAGAGAACTAAAAATAGATCTACCCTCTGACCCAGCTATCTCACTACCGGGTATATATCCAAAGGAAATGAAATCAATATATCAGAAAGACACCTGCACTCCCATGTTCATCGCAGCACTATTCACAATAGTCTAGAGATGGAACCAACCTAAATATCCATCAACGGATGAATGGGTTAAATAAAAGCAGTAGTATAGATACACAATGGAATACTTACTACTCAGCTATTTAAAAAAATGATATCCCATCATTTGCAGCAATGTGGATGGAACCATCATGTTAAGTGAAGTAAGTCAGGCACAGAAAGACAGTATCGCATGAAATCACTTATACATGGAATCTAAAAAATATAAAAGTGGTTCTCATAATAGAGAGTAGAATAATGGTTACCAGAGGGGGTGGGGAGGAAAAGTGGGAGACTAATGAAAATAAAAGCATCTGGCTTATTTCAAAAAGAAAAAAAAACATTAAAAAAAATTTAAAGTAATCAAAACCTTGTGAAAACAACTGCAACTAATAGGTCTTAAAAGAATCAAAATACTATGATTTTTAAAAAAAGAACTCTAAATCAGTAAGAGAAATACAACTTTGAAAAAAGAATAAGTAAAGAAGTAGAGAAATGACAAAGAATAAAATGTTAATAACTGGTAATCACTTCAGATTCAAGTTCTCTAAATATCATTTTGCTCTATAGTATTAGCAAAGATTTAAAAATTCTAAATCTCTTTGCAGGCAAGAATTTGAAAAGATAGGTAATACATATTCAAAATGAAAAAGATCAATCAGTCCAGTGGAAAATGTTCAGTAAGGGGTAATCAGACTTTTTTCACTGACTGGGGAGGTGTACAGAGAAGTTCACTTTGATTTTGATATGAGGCAGGAGGAAATAGGAAGGTACAGAAATAGCAGGCCGAAGCTGAGAATAACCTTTAACTATCTGCTCAAAAACTCTCCCATCTTTAAGTATACAAGCAGTTGTTACCAGGGACCTTAATATTAATAAGAATGGAATGAGCTAAGATCCCCAGTTTCTTTGGGAGTGGTGAGGACAACAGAACAGATAAACAAAGACTTACTAGAAGATGGCATGTACCATATAAGTTTGTTTGGCCCTTCCCTATCTCTTTAATTATTTACATTTTCAGAAGTATCCTAGACGCAAGTCAATATAACCTGGAAAAGCATATGTGGTTCTTTGATTTTTGTTTTAATCACAGTTTCTTCTAGTTGTAAATTAGAACAAATAATCACCTTAAAAACAAAACTATAAAACAAAATATAACCATACATTCCTTATTAGAATCCCTCAGATAAAATCAAAGCATAAAACTTGGTTTTGAACTTTTTCTCTTTTCCTTCAGGAGGAGCAATGGTTGTAGAAAGTATTCCATCTCACTTGAGGGCAATAACTGTTAGCTTTAACTGCGGGAATTAAGAAATAATGCAAAGGAGTCTAGTACAAAACAAAACTGACAATTTAAGCTTTAAATGTAGCATGTAGAATAAAAATAAAACAATTGCAATCAGACAAGGAAAGCCACATTAATAAAATAGTGGCCTTATAATTATGTATTTTTTTAATCCAAATCTTAACTAGCTACTTTAAAAACTGACATTTGGCAAGTTAGGTTACCTGTCTGTGCCACAATTGCCAATCTATAAAATGACACAGTTAAAAAAGAAGATCTTTAATGTTCTCCTCCTCTCAGGTTCTGTGAATTCTATGCCATGCATAGTTATAGAAAAATTTTGATTGGCAAGGTAAACTGCTAACAATAATAAAATAAGATTTCACTGTTCTGGTAAAATCCTTTATGCCTCATTCCAAACCACAAAGTTCTTTGATTTTTTCTTGGTGATGATGATGGTGTTTTTGCTTATTTTTGTTTTTGCTATAATCTTTAAATATTGAGGCAAACTTGGTTTCTCTCATCATTGGCTATTACCAAAGAAATCCCCAACCTCCAAGTCTTATAATATTTATATTATTTGATATGCCAGTGAGATCTGTAAAATCTATACCTATAACTCTTTGGTAAAGCATATTCTCCATATTTATTTTACCATAGGATAGTTATGGGAGCAAAATATACCTTAAAAAAATTCCAAATTGATTTATGGTCCATTCCAAGCAATTAAAAGATTACCAAATTTTCCTATGAAAATACCAATCTTGTTTTCATTCCTAAAACAGATACTATTCAAGGTTAAACAAACAAAAGAGTCATAGTCAATGTCTGGAAGAGGTTTAAATAGTAGTGGAAACTGCTGGTATAGTACACTAAGAAGTAAAAATCAAAATAAGAAAAACTATAATTACTCTAAATTATGCATGAAGCTTTACATGTGCTTCTGGTATACAAAGTATTTCATATACAAAGTAAATATTTTTATGTCTGATGGGTAAATAAAACACAAAGACAAAATAAATTTTATTTTTATTTAGTATTAGAGCTTAAAGAAACAGCTGCTATTTCTCAACTACTTTTTTAAAAACTGACTTCCTTTTCTTTCAACATTTCGATTTCGAGAAGCAAAGTCTTCTGACTAAAACGGAATATCATCTTTCAATTTTGAGAATTTTTAAGCCACAGTTTTCTATTATTTCCTTAAATCTCTAACTATCTTTGCAATGGTAAATACAATTCAGAGGCATACCTTTATCAGTAACACTGGGAGCAATCCTACTCTGCAGTTCTCTAGGACACATGATGATGGGCCTAATCTCTCTTGAAGTTCTCTCTGGGCCTTTTGGAAGGTGTGACACTGCCTTCAGTTTGCTAGGGCATCGTTTAATTTACACAGCAATTGGCAGCAGCAATTAGCTGATACTGTTAATAATTTCATCAAACTAATTAAGTAAACAACATTTTGGGGCTATGTACCCTGAATTTGCATTTGCTAACCAATGTATTTTTGAACGATCATTACTCAGACAAGCCTATGAATTCAACAAATATCTACTATATATACTTTCATGGATACATACACACAACTATGATTGGTACAAAAAAGAAAAACAAAAGAATTTCTTTTAAAAAAGCATTGCTATTGTCCCCAAAGAATTTACCACCTACTTGAAGGACTTTCCTTTAATCTAATTAATCAACGTTTTTAAATTTATTAAAATAAAAGGGCCATAAAGAAAAGTGTATTTAGAATAAATATGATAAAGTTTTTGTTTAGTTCAAATTCTGGAATATATATTATGTGTAAGGTCTTGAGGGAGCATTAAAAAGACAAATTTAAAAATCTGGCCACAAGTAGCTTACAATCTCATGTGGAAACAGAAGCACAAAACTCAATATTATCAAGCTTTGCAAGTGCTGGGACAGAGGTCTATATAGGAGGCTAAGCCACAGAGGCTAAGAGTGGACGAGCAGGACTCTCAGGAAGGGATGCCTCCACTGAGGCTGGAAGGCAAAGACTGGGAAGACTTTCAAGACAAAGCAGCATAAATGATTCCAGGGAGGAGGAACAACACAGTATGGATTGTTTGGAGAAATACAAGACGTTGAATATTGCCAGAGCATAAAACACAGGGAAAGGAGAATACTCTCCTCAGTGGGCAAGAGAGATATAGAAAACAGCTCACAGAAGGAAGGCAGAGATGGATACAGAACAAAAGTAGCAACTAGGACAAAGATACTACAGTACCAAGGAGCTTGACCTTTATCTATAAGCAACAGAAAGCCAGGAATGGGAGGGTTTTAGCAGGAAAGCTATGTGTATTCATTAGGGTGGGAGATTGATTCCTCTAAGGGTAATGAAGAACATGGACTGGTAACATAGCAAATGAGGCTAAGGCCAATGAGATCCATTAGGAGGCTAATAGTATTTCAAGCTTAATTCACTCATTTTTCTGCAATAGATACTTAACACATAATTTTAAAGTTCCCACATTTGTTTTTTACAATATACCTGCATAATAAAATACTATTTATAAATATAAGTAACTAGTATCAGGATTGAAAATAAAGCCAAAAATAACAGAGAAGGTATTTCAAGCTTTAAAACACTCAACCAGACCTCAACCAAAACACATCCCATTTTAGACATTATCAACCAGTATCACAATTTTCTGCTTCCTCTCTTGATCCAAGGAAAAACTTTCTTTAGTTTCTTTTTATTGTAGTGATTTATTTGCCCTGTTTTCTGCCCAAAGTTTCAACAGGGTACTTCAGAAACAAGACACAAGAAGGAGTAAAAGTAAAACCAATGGAAAGAGGTAAGAAAGCAATATCAAGTATTTATGCAACATATAAAGCAAAAAGAAAAAAGATACTGAATAAAGAACTGAAAGTAGAATCCTGATCATGAGATATTACCCAAAGGCAATAGCAAAAAAAAATTTACTGATGAACTTAGCCAGTCAGGTTCTTTAATAGGGAAATGCCTATTCTAGATCAACCATGATTGCATTTTCAAAGTACTTGTAAACATATTATTGTCAAAAATCTAAATCAAACCCATTAATAAACTGGTAGGCAGAATTTGAAAAGTACAAAGAAAAAGCGTGATTCACAGGCTAAAACAATTATTAAATGAATGTTAAAATATAGTAGAAATTTAGATATCAATTAGATTAGCCTTAAGGCATTTCTCAATTAATTTTTAAACATTTGCATAATTTAAAAAATTATATGTGTATTCAACAAAAGTGATACTGTACAACTACTAGCCTCATTTTAAGATATTTACCTTACATTTAGGCCTATTCCACCTGCTGTTTTGGATCTGGTTTATGCCATTTTAGAATGAGCTGGTTTCTGCATATTAGCCCAAACACAAAATCTGTTCCAGACTACCAGCTTTTCCTTATATCTTTACTGGCTTATAGTTTAAACTCAACAGAAAAGTTAATATTATTTTTGTTTTAACTTAAGTAAGTAGTACAGAAAACCCTTTGGAACTATAATCATCTAACCTAAAAATTTTAAATATCATGCTAATTCTTACAGTTCCACAATCTAAAGAACAAACAAGGAAACTTTCACTGTGTCATAAATAAATTTAATCTAGTTAATGCCACAGTTCTAGAGAAGCAACATATTTACTTTCTAACCTAGCTATAGTAGACATAAACATAAAACTATATACATTTCATGAGTATTCTCAATCAGAAAATACACAATTTTTTTCTGTCTCCTTCAGCACCACTGTTTTTAATGATTACCTGGGATCGGCAAAACAATAATGAAAAACGAACACAGAAAAACATGTTTAAAGTGCTACACGTGATGACAGGAAAAAACTACTAATGTGTAGCAGGAGATGTTAATTTTTGGTTTAATGCTTAGTAGGTTGTTTATAAGGAACCAATAGTAAGGCACCCTGACAAGCAGTAAGTGCTTAAGTTTTCTGCACCTTGGATTAAGACTTTTCTTACCTTTCATCACTGCTAGTTCTTCTCTGTTCCCAAAGGTAGCAACTATTTCACTTTGGTGCACTGTCAAATGAACACTGGCTTTTTTTTTTAAAGACCTCATGTTGCCCATGTTCCCAGATTACATATTTTGACACTGTCTAGATGACACTTACTTCACAAGTTCATCTGAATTTTTCCCCAACATTCCATTTGTAGGCCACTCATTACTATAAATTTAACTGATACTAATGTTTTAATACTTACATAAAAGTACATAGGAATTTTCCACCTGGAAGACTTTGAGTTTGATAGAATGAAGAGACAGAAACTTACTGATAGAACCCAACATGGAATTAGTGTTCAAGAGCTGTTTCCAACACCCACATTAAGTATATTGTGAATGTACACAGCATTACTGACAGCAGCACACAAAATGACACTGCCACCAAGAACATTCTTAAACAGCAGGCAGCCCCTCCTCATTAGCTTGCACAAGCCACACGGCCCCTTGCTTACTGATGCAGAGCAGCCAACAGGGAGATGGAGTTTACGAGTAGGAGCGAGACTGAACTGCCTAATGACTTACCTTCTCACTTATGGCAGGCTTGCTGGTTTAACTTTTTGTTTCCTCTCTTGTCATAGCTCAGCACCAAATGGTTATGATTCAGCAGAAGTTTGAACCTGACAGTTAAAAAGAATTTTTTTCAGAAAAAACATTGGAAATTAAAGTTCTCTCCACTACAGTCTTTCTTTCCTTGCTTGCCCTCTATGTGCGTGTTTCTCTCTCGTTTTCTCTCTCTTCAAGGCAGCTACGTAGTGGTCTATAAATATTGACCCTGACACTTGTTCAGTGCTTTACTTGCTCATGGCATAGGTCTGTGTTACTGAACACTGTGGTAATACTCCGGCAAAGTTCTCAGCTGCTCAGAGAAAGCTGTGGATTGGCTCACTACCCAGCAACCCTGTGCCTGCCTGGAAATACCTTTTTGCTGCCAGCTTCACAGATGCTATGGGCCTTTCCTGAGGCCCAAATCAGGCACAGAAGGGCAATTATGAGGTTTGTCCGAAGAAATACAACTTTCCTCAAGCAGGTGGAGAAAAGGGGGACTGGGTGGAGTGGAAGACAAGAAAGGAAACACTGTCTTTGTTTTGGCCAAACAACACATCCTTGAACACTTTATAAAAGTTATATCTAAATATCGTTCAGTCAAGCTTTATAAAACTTAATGACTGCATATTATGAATGACCAAAAGACACAGGAGACCATTTTTATAATTATTTTTAATATTGCTTCTCATTGAATAAGGCTGCAGTGACTAACTAGCCACAAAGAAATGTTTCAACATAAGTAAGTTCATTTCCAGGATAATAGAAATGCATCGGAAAGTATAATATTAATCACACAAATTACGTATTTGGTGAAAGAAGCTAAAATATAATCTGAAAATTATATGACAACATACTATACTAACTTCTAGATTTAGAATCATGACAATTTGAATAACTTTTTTTTAGAATAAGGATAAAATCTAAGCCATGACTTTATATAGTCTGCAGATGATATAAACAAGATACACATTAACTACATATACCACCTAAAATGTCTGCAGTATGAATCACCTGAATGTAAATCAAGCCCGTATTTTTTATTTTTCTTGCCAAGGATAATCACTTGTTTGCTTTATTGAAACTTTCTCTCTTCATTAAATCAAAGGTGAAGGAAATCTGGGGGATAATCTGGTCAATTACTCATTTTACAAATGAGAAAATCAACCCCCTGGCTGGTTACTTGGCCCATGGTCACATGGCAACTTTACAGCAAAGCCAAAACTAGAGTCCTTGCCTTATTGATCATAGTGCTGTGCTCCTTCTGTTAGGACAGTGGTTCTCAAGCTCATTTTTAGGTTAAACTTCAAGTGAAAGCTTACTAAAATCCTTACCAATAAATGCAAAATTACAGCTAGAAAAATAACTAGCATAAAACAAAAACAGCCTTTTATAGTTTAATTGACAAAAAAAAATTATGCACAAGAGTTAACTTTCAAGCAATTGAAATCCACCTTTCCTTGCTTAATTCAATAATTAATATTTGCCCAATAAATTAACTTATTGCCAGAAGAGGTATACAGCTAGGTGCTGAGAAGGCAAAGATTAAACTTAGTTCCAACTCTCAAAGACCATAAAGTCTAATTTCAAAAAAAAAAAAAAAAAAAGTTAATTACAAAACAATGTAATGTTTTTTTGTAATGTTACTTATGTTAAGTAAGGTGATGAAGACGAGAAAAGGTCACTGAGGATAAAAGGAAAACGAGCATCTGAGCCAACATGAAGTGGGGGTACAACAGACAATTCCTCACTAGAGACTTGTGCATCTTAAAGAATGAACAGAAGCTGGAGGCAAAAAAAAAAAAGGAAGAAAAATACATTAAAGACAAAAGCAGGAAAGAACATGATATATACATGGGACTTCAAACAGTTATTTCTTTCTGGAGCACACAGTCTAAGACAGAATGTGGTTTATAAAAAAAGGGGGGGGGACCAGAAGGAGAAAGGTGATGAGGGATTTTATAATTCAGGTTAACAAACCTGGTTTTTATAGACTAGGATAGGCTACCAGTCTTTGGCTGCTTTTGTTCACAGACTCAAAAGAATTTTGAAAAGTCTTGTTACCACTCACACATTACCAAGTTAACATCTACAATTTTTCACCTATGGTAAAATATGTACTTGCAAAAAAACTTTATTTCCACCCTACTGGAAATATTGATATTTTAAAATAAAACTGATATAGACTACTTTAAATATATTCAATAGAATCTAAATTCTTAGTAATTTATTATAGCCATTATCCATTTAAATAATACACAATTAGATACTTCTTTTAATAGCTGAAATTATATATTGTTATTTTATTTTATTGACTTTTATTTTATCTCTTTCTCATAGAATTTTTATGTAATATATTTTATAATTAAAAGTCTTTAGTTGTTCACTCTGTTATATTTCTCTGAAATAAAAATTTAATGTATTAGTTGAATTTTTTAATTGTTAAATTTTCCATGACCCCAGGGCAATGCACCATAGTAAGATTTGGGATGAACAAGGGTGTGCTTTTCTTCTGTAAAGTAAGAGAAAGATTATTGTGAATAAAGTATCGTCTTAGCCACATCAATACTAATAAAGAGTATATGTAGAAGTTGAGACTGTGGACACTGACTCCATTAAAATTATCCATTCAATTGCTAAGCTGAAGAAACCATTCTGAAAAGGCTTTATACCCTCTGATTCCAACTACAGTTGACTTCTGATTGAAGTGGGGGTTAAAGGGGGCTGACTGACACACAAACCCCGCAAAGTCGAAAATCCACATCTAACTTTTGACTCCCCCAAAACTTCCTTCCTGTCGACAGGAAGCCTTACTGATAACATAAAACACATATTTTGTATGTCATATGTATTATATACGATATTCTTACAATAAAGTAAGCTAGAAAGAAGAAAATGTTAATCAGAAAAATCATAAGGAACAGAAAATCGTAAGAGATCACTTTTTACTGTGATATGCAATTTGCTGGAGAGACTAACACTCATGTGGAGATGATTAGCATCACATGGCATTTTAAGCAGATACAACACTTGACCTCACTGCAATAGCAACAGGAGGTGGCTATGAAATGATTACAGCAGTACAGTGTGTGCTACAGTAAATTTATGCAGTTATGATTTAACACTGCATCTTTACCTTTATTTTCATTTCTCTTGACTGCCTAATGGTGCCATGTACATTCTGTAAGTGTTTCTATACATGTTTTGATAAATTTTAACTTTTTATAATAGACTTTTACATATTTTATGATAGTAAATGTCAAAAGAGGCTAGTGTCTACATATATTCTCTGCACCCGTGATGTACTTTTTTCTTAATTTTTTTCATATTTCTGGGCTACACAGTTTGTTTGTAAATTGTTTCAAATTGTAACAAATCTCAAAAAATTTTCCAATGTATCTATTGAAAAAAGTTCATGTATAAGTGGACCCATGAAGCTCAAAACCCATGTTGTTCAAGGGTCAACTGTATATGACATTCTGGAAAAGGTAACACGATAGAGACAGTAAAAAGACTGGTGGTTGCCAAGGGTTTTAGCGGGAAGGGATGACTGGTGAAGACGGGATTTTTAGGGGAGGGAATCCACTCAGTATGATGATGTAATGGTGGGTGCATGACATCATGCATTTGACAAATCCCGTAGAACTGTACAACACAGAGTGAACCCTAATGTAAACTGAACTTTAGTTAAGTCTCTTCCCCTGTCTTGAAGCATGTGGCCTAGAGGGAGTATTTTTATTTTTTATCAAGTAATTACTATCTAACAAGGGCTTTAGACATATTATCTCTAACACCAAAAACAACACTGACAAATGGTAATGCTTTTGCAGTTTTTAAGATAAGGAAAATGAGGCTTAGTGTTATAAACTGGCTTGTCTGAAGTCATATAACTAATAAATTACAGAACTGGGATTCAACCCAAATCTGTCTAACTGGACTACAGTTCCATATACTGCCTTTATATTAGTCACCTAAATAAGAGATAGAGGCTGACCAGGCTGGGCAAGGAAGTAGACTACGTAATGCCTTCACAAAGTCAGAAAGGAAAGAAAGAGCTTGCTATGTATGGGTTGAATGTGTCCCCCCAAAGGGTCATGTATTAAAAACTAAATCCCCACTGTGACAGCGTTAAAAGGGTGGGAAATCCTATTATGGTAATTGAAAGGCAGGGCCTTTAAAAGGTGAATAAATCCTTCTGAATGGATCGATCCATTCATGGAGTAACAGGTGTGGTTCTGTTGGCTCTATAAGAAGAGCACGTGAGCAGGTTAGCTTTCTCTGGCTCAGCCATTTTCGCCATGTGATACCTTACATCCATGTAGAGCCACCACCAAGAAGGCCTTTGGACTTAGCCTCTGAAACTGTTAGAAATAAATTCTATTTCCTTATAAATTACCCAGTTTCGGGTATTCTGTGATAAGCAACAGAAACGGACTAATACAGAGCCTTATCCTGCATGTGTCTCAAGGAACTACTAGAATTTTAATACTGAGTATTGAGGGGAGCAGAAAGATAGGACCAACAAATGAAGCAGTGAATGAAATTAAAGTAACTCATATACCCTATTAAGTACTGAAATGTTTTTAATCTTCAATTTGATTAAAGGGTAAGAAACACATGAAAAGTTAAGGGTGGTTCCTCTTTGGGTGGCTGACTCTCTGCCAAGGGAGAGATTACAGAAAGAGGGACCAACTTTGGAATTCAATAAATGACTGAAACAGACATTTGTGAGCCACAAGCCAACACAGATAGTTCCTGAAGTCATGAGATCTCTCAGTGGTAGCATGTAAAATGAGAAGAAAGGTAAACTGAAATCAACATTTAAATGGTAGATAAAGGAAAAGAAGCTCATAAAGACTGGAAAACAACTATGAGGTAAGTAGCAGGAGAATGAGAAAAGGTGGCACATGAAGATGAAGTGTTAAGAAAGGAGTGGTCAACAATGTCAAAGCCACGGAAAGCTCAACTACGAAAGGAACTGAAAAGAGCCAATTGCATACAACACTCAGAAAGTACTGTGATACCAAAACCCACCAAAATGTGCAATTTAAGAGGATATATTTATGGCATATAAATCATATTTTGACTAAGCAGCTATTAGAAAAGCAAGCAAGCATTTGGTGGCTGAGCTCTTCCACTGGAGGTGGGAGGTAAAGAAGTGAATAAAACCTCTCAAAAAGTTTGCCCTTGAAGAAAAGAGAAAGAAGAATAGGGGGAATGTTTTAAGACAGCAAACAAAACAATAATGAAAACTCATTACAATATAGAGGTTAAGTGAGTGCTCTGAAGTCAAGCCGACCTGATTTTTCTTCTTTCTCAAGTTACATTGTAAATTAAATGTGTCTTAGTTGTCCTCATCAATAAAATGGGTTTCATATTAGCACCTGTATTATTGGGAATCAATACTTCATTTCATTTTATTGTCAAATAATATTTCATTGTATGAATACCCAGGTTTTATTTACCATTCATTAGCTAATGGACATTTGGGCTGGTTTCTACTTTTTTGGCGATTATAAATAATGCTATGAACGTTCGTGTACACGTTTTTGCTTGAACTTATGTCTTCATTACTCTTGGGTAAACACCAAGGAATGAAATTGCTAAGTAATCTGGTAATTTTACGTTTAACATTTTAGAGAAGTGTCAAACTGTTTTCCAAAGTCACTGCACCATTTTCCATCCCCACCAACTAATGTATAAGTTCCAATTTCTCCATAGACTTATAAACACTGTAATTGTCGCTCTTTTTTTTATAGTAATACTAGTAAATATAAAATAGAATTTCATTGTGGTTCTAATTTGCATTCCCCTAATGCTTAATAATGTTGAGCATCTTTTCATATGCTTATTGGCCATTTGGCTATTTACTCTTGATTTCTAGTAAATATAATTTCAGAACACTAAGACCAAATAAAGCTTGAAATATATTTTTGAGAGCCCAACAAAGTTGTGCCTGGCATAGACATAGCCACTCACTTGTTAACTGAATAAATAAACTAATAAATAAATGAAAGATTAAGGAATTAGAAATATTTGATCTATTAGTATATTGTTTCAGTTTTTAAACTAACTAAATTTGAATTACTATACAGTTTCAGTAGAATTTCTAGTAAGGAAAAGAAGCTAAGGAAAATGCAGTTACAAAGAAAATGTGCTAATCCTCTATTCAATCTTATGATAAATACCCACATTGGTATTTTTAGTTTGGTAATAATAAAGCACTCTATCAGATCAACGTTAGGAAACTGTAATCGTAATCCAGTTATATCAACGCTTTCATTTAATGATTCCTTGAAGTTAGAGGTTAAAAAAGCAAGAAGCTAAGTAATGAATGGTTTTAACACATGTTGTGGAACTTTATCAGACTGAATACTACAAATTTATCTAAGACTATAAAGAATGAGATATTCCTCAGGGGCTAAAGGGTACAAGCAAAATATTAGTAATCCAAGCTCGTCTTCATTTTTCACCTGAGGGAACAGGTGGCTTCCATGTAAATGACTGCGGAGAAAGAAAATTGACGCTACAATGTGCCTAGTTCTTACAAGTAAACTAGGGACTGTTTTCTCTCTCTCTCTTTTTTTTTCCCTCCCCTTTAGGGGCCTACTATTAATTTTATCATGTAGAGAGTCATCTACCTTTAACTCTAAGGTTCTTTGTTCTCAAGTAATAAATACTTTAGGCTCCCAAGGCCCCACAAGAAAACCATACATAAGTCTACTACCCTTTACTGCTGCCACTTGATTGTAAGTACTTATCCATTGCTAGTTTGAGAAGTATTGACTGCTCAATTAACAAATAGGTCACTTGTTCTTTTCAACTGCAACAACGTTGTATGTAAATTGAGAAGATGGAATATACTTGTACTAAGTAAGCAAACCATAGCAAAGAATATATGTCCTTTTTAATTTTGATGTCACAAAAAACTAATGCCAAACCAAACTAAAACACCTTACCATTTATGAATAGATATTGTTCTGAAATTCACAATGCATAGAACACACAACCAGAACCAATAATAAAGTTCAATGTGTTTAATAAAATAAGCATCAAGAATATCAAGTTATTTTTATGTGATAGTTGTTGCTAATTGGACCTACATTAAAACTTCAATAATTTCTCTTCATGCTTAATAATAACTGAGTTTCTAGCTATGTATCGATATTGCCATTTGTTTTTCTCTTAGAGCTACACATATATTTATATAATATGAAGGGCAATTTCAAAAAGCGTTAAGATAATAAATAGTTATTTGCAATATAATTTCAAGCATTTTCTTGGTTTTATGTTGATTATGGTAGCGATGAAGTTAACTGCAATTCTTTTTAAGCTTGCAATTCTTAAAATCATCACATACCTTTAGAGATTTCTTAAAGTTAAAGAATTAATCCTCACTAATTCAAAGTTTTCTATTATCACTACAAAATGAAAATTAGATTAGGCCTATGTGACAAGAATCAGGATAAAAATTTTTAATTCCATCAATCTCTGTATGGTTCTAATATCTAGATGAAAGATAATTACACCACATTTCAAACAACGGTTTTTCCATTAGAAAGATGTAGCTGAACTCGATAATTGTTTCTTTTTTAGAAATTATTCATTCCAGGACCTTCTCATTCATACAAACACTCGAACATGCCTTTAATTTAATGGAATTTTTAAGGGAAAAAATGCAGTGTATTTTGTTAGGCAGTGGCATGGGGATTTCAAGAATAAAAGTGTCCTCTCCAAGTCAGGAGGAGGGTGGTACAAGGTAGTGCTGAAACCATCCATACCAGAGAGTTTATGTCAGAAAAGCAAAGATTCAGGGATTCCCTGAAACAAGCTAAAGCCATAAATTCCTTAGGATGGAAAGGGGGAAATCCCAGACAGGAAAGATTGAACAAAAAACAACCCAATGGTCTCAGTGGGGTAGGGGAATACTTATCTACCAAATTTAAGCTACTTTTTTACTACTTATTAATCATATGGCAGTAGCTCATTAAAATATCACAGAATGATTAAATTTAACTAGGCAGTGAAAATAAGAATGTAAATTAAGTCTGATAATTCCTACAATAAAATAAAACAAAAACAATACTGGTTTATTTTACTGCTCCATGATAAATATGCTTTCATATGGAGGATTTAAATTGTAAAGTTGAGGAATATCATCATTCATTTTAATACCATATTTTTCTAATCGAAATATATTTCAAAAAAGAAGAGGAAATAGGAAGAAAACAATAAAGCAATCTAATTTTAATAAGAAATGAGTAAGACATCCATTACTCTTGTTTGGTTCACACATAAAATATGGTTGTTTCTACTCACTGTCCTGATAGACAGGGCCTGAAATTTTCTTGAAATATGGTAACTAAAGAAAAAAAATTTTTTTTAAGATAAAAAAATTAAAAATCTCACTTTTACTTCTGTACTTTGGTGGATCTGAATATTGTCATATACAGTACATTTCCAAGAGCTAATTACATTAGACTTTGAGATGGACTGAAGCATTCTTTTCAGTTTTTGAAAGCGTTAATTTCAAGAGACTACCTCTGAACTAGATGAAAACTGCACAGAATACACTGTTTTTTTCTCTCCTCCTCAAATTTGCTTCATTCTGGTATTAGCCCTAAAGTGAGCAAGAAAAGAGCTGGAACTGGGCTGAGAATAGATGGGCGGTAAAAGTAGAAAAAGTAAGAATAAAGGACATCCTTACAATTTCTTTTAACATGATGTAATAAAGAGATGATACAATGTTAACAAATAGCATGTCAATTTAGTAATCAACCAGCTCATATTCTTTGTTTTGTTTTAAAGACAATTTGTATTAAAGCACTGAATCACAATAATTGTTTTGTATAAATATTTGTATTTGAAAAAACACATACAAACTGCTACTCATACTTGATACATAAATAACAGCAGTAGAGGCTTCCAGTCAAGATGGTGGAATAGACAGTTCCCAGGCCATTCTCTCCCACTAATTAACCAATTTACAACTATTAAATAGCAACAACAGCCAAGATGGGGCCGCTAGAGCTCAGGGGAAGAGGAGGAGAGACCTACAGAGTTCATAAAGTCAGGAGAAGCCACGATGAGAGAAAGAAAGGATCACTCCCACCATTTCGAGACTTGGCCACTTCAAGGCTGGCCCTGGTGGGCGCATGGAGCAAGAGCTGGCAAAAGTCATAGTTGTGCCCTTCCTATGAAGTTGCTCGGAGGTGGCAGGGGAGAAGAAGGCCTTTGTGGCCCCCAGGCCAGCAGGACCACTGACTGGGTTCCTGTGGACCCACATAGGAGCAACGAGCCACAGACGACTGAAAAAAGGAGCCACTCAGAGGCCAGTGAGTCATCACAAGAGACTGGCACATGACCCAACCCATGGGAAATGTTTTGATTATGGGCAGTGGGGGAGATGGGCCTACTGGGGGAACACTGGGGCACAGCATGGACAGCTGATCTGCCCCTGCAATCAGCACAGGACCACGCAGTGAAGACTGGTCAGGAATATGGAACAGCAGGGGATGCAGTTTGATGAAAAGACTCAGGCCCAGACCAGAGTATCCACACAACTCTGGTGTACCCGACCTCACAAGACAAAAGTGCTTAAGAGGTCACTGATTGAAACCTGAGCTGCACAAAAAGCCTTCCACAGGAAATCAGTAGCAAGCAGCAATTTAGCTCAACCACAGGGCTCAAGTGCTGGTCCCCACAAGAAGTTCCCCCATGTTAGAAGTAAGCAAAGGACAACAAATAAGCTCCAGTGCAGAATTTAAGTGATGGGAACAGCAAATAATCCAACACAACTGAAAGAAAAAATAAAATACCCACAGATCAGAGACAAAGTCTGATATTAACTGGTAAAGGTCTAACACCACCAAAGAACATCAAAAAAACCTAGAAGGACCAGAAGCCCCCTGGACTCCTGAGCCAGGAAGTAGGGAGAGCAGTGGGCCTCAGCCACACTCCCCAGACACCCACAACCAGCCCAGCAACAACCACCATGCCACTGCAGGAAACGCCCCAGGCTCCCAAGCCAGAGCGGCAGGGAGCTGAGGGCCAGCCACGCCCCTCTGATATCCACAACCAGCCCAGTGATTACCACCAAGCTGCCGCAGGGACCACTCTGGTCTCCCTGGCCGGAATGCGGGTGATGCCACAGGCCTCCACCAAGCCCTCCCTCCTTCCTATCCCTTCCACTCTATTTCCTTCCTCCTTCCCCTCTCCCCCTCCCCCCAACTGCTTTGCAACATCATAGAATATAAAAAAATAATAAATGTAATAATAATAATAATAATAATAATAATAATAATAATAAAGTAACAGCAGTAGAGAATATAAAAGTATATTTTAGAAGCATAGAACCTCAAAACATGTCCTCAGGGTCAAGGTATCCGTGTTGATGGGGTAAAACCTTCTCTCTTATTGTCCAACTCCTAATGGTATGTACAAATTTAACAACTCATTTATATAATACTTTATATTCTTAAAAAGTGCTCTTTCATATATTATATCAGTTGATCATCAGGAAAAGCAATGAGAAAATATCCCTAATTTACATGAAGAAACTGAAGTTTAAAGCAGGTAAAAAAAATAATAATAATAAAAATAATAAAATAGCCTAAGGCATCAAAGTTTGAAAGATACGGAGACAGAAACTGAATTCAGGTCATCTCACATTAATCCTGGGCCCTTACTACTACTATATCTTTCAGTAATACCTTAGGAACATATCTCAGCAGAAATTATTTTCCGATGGGAAAAATAATTCCTAAGGGACAGACTAAAGTTCTCCTACTTTGGGCATACATATTTTTGTTGATAATGGCAACACACACACACACACACACACACACACACACACACACACACACAGCTCTTGCCTCAGTTTCTCCAGTGTTATTTCATGATAGTCCCATTACTTAGTTATCGAAGCTAAAAATTCCAGTGTCCAGTGATCAATATTTAAAGTTATATAAAAACTAAGTCTGAATTTTGGTAGGAACAGAGGGAAGGGAAGGTAAAGGAAAGGAGGAGGCAAACTCCAGAGGTATTAAGACTCCTTGCTCGCTGTCTCCTTCTCAGGCATGTGACAAAATGCTTGATTTGCACTGGTAGTGTTTCTTCCTAAACACAGAAGAGAAAAGCACATACCAGTTCCCAGGCCTCCAGCAGCAAAACAGTGACAATACTGTGTATTTCGGTATGATTTTTCAGGGCCTGACCAGTATTTCTGTCCTGAACACACACTCCCCTTTCTCTGTGCTTTATCATCTTTATGACAGAAAACAAGTCAATGAAAATATGTCCATTTTAACTACATGATTGTCCTTTTGAAAGACCTAGTCATCGAGCTATCAGGTAAAATTATGCATAGTAGTACTGCAGAGATTTTGAAGCAGGATACAATCTGACAGAGTAATCCTAAGTAGTATTTAAGCGCTAAAAAAATGACAACAGTACCCACGGAGTAATAGGGCCTCTACAGAGAATTTAAAATATTTATGTGCCCAAAGATTGCTGCATTTTCTTTTGGGTAGAACGACAAAGTTCAAAGTACCCTGATGAAATTTATCATTGGGTTTACTGGCAATCTGTTTCAATTAAAAGCTACATTTTAAAGTGCATATCAGGTGTTACTGGAAAATGCATCTGTCTGAATAGTAGCTATTAAAAATGTTTATCAAAAAGAGTAAATAATGTATAAAAAGTCCCAAGTGAATGATGAAAACCTTGTTCAGATGACAAGCCACATATCAGTTGGAAGTCAGTCCTCAGACTTATGGGCACCAACAATGTTTTCTTAATTTCCTAAGTGTGTGCAACAACACACCCCCTCAGTTGGTTTAGGATACCCTTATTTATTGCTTTTTATCCTATTAAAAACGACTTCGACTTACTTACATTCCTGAGAAATCCATTTTATAATTTTAATTAGAAGTTCTAATGTTTCTTGTGGAATATTTTATATTTACTTTATGCTTTCATTCAATAAACATTTGCTGAGTACCTGTTATGGGCCTGGCACTGTAGATACAACCCCTGCTGTGAGGCTGGAGGCTGCTGAGGGAGACAGACTGGTGAATAGATCACAACAGAACAGTACGAAAAAGGCTGCGATACAAACATGCAGCACAGAAAATATAACCCTTCCTGGAGATTGAGCTCAGGGAAGGCTTTTTGGAGGAGGAGGTGATATCTGAATTCTTAAAATAAGATACATTAACCAGAAAGTATATAAAGATTTCAAATATAGGGCATTTGGGGTTATGATAAGACTCAAAATGTGGCCTTGAAGTGAGAATTTTAACTGGTGGTAACAAGCGTAGGCTTAGTATGATTGCTCTTAAATTTTCAGTACTGAAGCTACCACATTTCTAGGTTACTTCCTCTCCTCCTGTTGACAATTTTACTCATTTCATCCTATGTCTTCATTCTAACTTTTTAAGTATGATCCCACTTTTTTTTTTTTTAGAAAAAACATAATTATATATATTACCACAACCTTATTCATTTATTCAAAAAGTATTTATTGAGCAACTGCTAGGTGACAGTATGACAGGCTTAGGTTCAAGTGCTGGGACTACAATGGTGAGCCAGACATAAGAGATCTCTGTTCTCATAGTTTTTATATTCTAGTAGAAGAAAAAAAACTAACAAATAAATATAATATCTCATAGCAAAAAAAATTGCAACATAAAACTAAAACAGAATATGATAATGCTAGGGTAAATAAAACTTTAGGCAAGAGGGTTAAGAAATCTTTGCTTATAGCAGAGCCCTTGAAGCTGAGGCCTTCATAATGAGAAGGGGTCAGCCATGTAAGGATCTGTAGGAAGAGCATTCCAAGCAGAAGGAACTGCTAATAGAAAGTTCCTTGGGTAAGAATAATCTTTGGTATTCAAGTGACAAAAGAAAAAATAAAAAAATGGGAAAGTGGGCATATGATGAAGTTAGAGAGACAGTGGCTGAAAGAATGTGGTTGTTTAGACCAGTGGTTCCTAAAGTATGCTACACATTAAAATCACTTCGGATATTTTTAAAAATCCAGATGCCCAGGACATATCCCAAACCAATGAAATCAGAATTGCTGGAGTTAGAGCCAGATATTAGTATACTTTAAAGTTCTCCATGTGATTTTGTTATGCAGCCAAGGTTAAGAATCACTAATTTAAGCCATGGTAAGGAGCTTAACTTTTATTCTAATTACATATACAGCCATTGAAAGACAAATTTCATCTGAAATTTCTGTCATGCACCTAATTGTCTAATTTCTATCTGGATATGTTTTTTAAAAAAAAAAAAGCAATACACCTTAAGATCATGTTCCTTTCTAAAGCAAATTCTCTTTAGAACAACAAAAATGAAAGCGAATTACTGAAATGTTTCCCTCTAAAAGTTCAAATGATTTAGGTGAAAATGAGTTCTTTTGGAAATCCCTAAGTCATTTTGATTTATTGTTTTTATGTATTCTCCCTGTGCATTCTAGATTACATTTGCTTATAATTTGTGAATGACTGTATCTGTCGAGAGAAAAAACTACACAAAATATTTGAGACGGTGTCTAAATTTTGCTTACTTTATTCTTTTTGATTATTTCTAGCACTGACTACCAGGACTCTGACAGTGTAGATGATATGTGTACTTGATCCCATCTCTTTAAAGGGCACATTTTGCAGCATGTAATTCTGACAAGCGTTCCCCTGCTAGAGCTGCATGTCTCAACTGGGAAATAACCTTTGAGGAGAAGTGGAGCTGATTTATTAAGACTGTTGGAACATGAGAATCATCGTGGGTTTACATGATGATTTAAACATTTAGATACATTTTTCAGGAACAGTTGGCATTTCTATTGTTCAAATAAACTGGAATACCTTTTCTTGGAATGAGTATATGTAGCAGAGAACAGTCTCCTAATTGTAGAAAAAGGTTACATTTTCCAATTCTTAGTGTCAATTTAGGTTTTTATTTTTTAAAGCTAATAATCATCCATAAACTAGGCAACCTAAATTAAACTGTAAGAAAAGCAAAAGCAATCAGGTACTAGTCACATTCCAGAAAAGCAAACCAATCAGCTAAAAACTGATTTAATTATCATGTGGTGCTATAGTCCTAAAAGTTTTACTGATAGAGCATCTCCTCAAGTGTCTATTAGCATATTAAAATACGCTAACTTACCTGAAGAAACTCAATTAAAAATTACCACCATTCAATAAAATATAAACTTATGATACTCCTTTATGTACCTACCAAAAACAATATTTTTCCAAAATTGCATATTTAAGTATTATACTATCATCAATTTCTCTTTTTGACATTTCTTTAGGAATGTTCAAGGTAGTAGACAAATTTTCTGCACAATCCATTGGTCATGGAAGTCACAGCATGCAATTTAAAATGAATGACAACTTCTACTTAATCTTTCTTAAAATTCTATCTGATAAAACCAGTCAAGGTGATCTGTCTCAAAACAGCCTTGGCATTCTTTCTGTACCTTTATTAAAACCTATAGTATTCTCAAATTGTCTTAGGTACCTGTCTTCCCTTTTCTAGTACAGTCTAGTATAGCATAAAATAAGATATAGACTATACCTTAATTAAAATCAGAAGCTATGTTTTATAATTTTTTGCATATTTGCAGTACCTTTCTTTGTAATGTTAAACAAACACCTAATTCATGAATGAATGAGGACGCACCCACTTCCCACTGTTGAAGGGAAGACACACATTCAAGCAGCACAGTGCTTGTATAAGCTTATGTAAATACATATTACTATTTCCTAGCCCTGACCACCATTCTCTCTCTCCTTGGCAAAATAAAGAGAAGTGAGAAATGCTTGAAAATGTGCAATGAGTGGTACTGCTATGTTACAAACAAGAACGGTGCATCAATGAGAAAGAGGGTTAATTGATTAAAAACTGCAGATTCACATAAAAATAAATTAGGGACATAAATTCATTCAATCATTCATGCCTTCAGTAAATAATGTTGAATATCTAATATATGCCAGGCACGTATTACATACAAAAATACATAAGACACAACCACTGCCTTCAAGTAGCACACAGTCAAACTCTACAATGTATAGTAATAAAAGCAATGCAAGAGCTCTTCATAAGTGATAATAAGGTATAAGTACCCAATTCATTGGGGAGGAAAGGTATCCTAGGAACTATCTTTACAGGGTAAGAAGGAATTAGTGTAGGGAAAGAGGCACAGCTGTGAGAGATAGTATAGTCTGTGCAAGGAATAACAAGCAAGTCTGCTGCCAGAGCAGGGGCTGCAGATGAGGGACTGTGAGGAGATAAGTCAAGAAAGGGGGAAAGGGGCTTTGATCATGTAGGGCCTCGTCTGCCATGGGAGACCACTGAGCAGTTCTAAGAAGCAGAGGGCCATGCTAAGATTTGCAGAGCTATGTGGAGATTGGGTAGGAGGGTGGGAGAGAAACCACTTATGCGGAAAGCAAAAAAATATATAAAGGCCTAAAAGGTTTGTTTTCAAATTATTAATAAATTTTGGTTTATACAATCCTGAACAATGATGAACATAGATACTTAATGAGTTACTGACCTCCTTAGAAATAAACTAGTTTTAGAATCTGGATAGAAAACAACTATGTTTAATTCCTATTTCAAAGAAATGAATAACAAGTTCAATTTTCATAAATACATAACAAACTAAATAATAAATTGTTACATATCTTAGTACAACTGATATGCTAAACAAAGTAGACTGAAATGATCTGCAAACACTTTTTATCAAAATCTGACATTCCAATTATCTATCCACCTCGTGTTACTTTTGTTACTTTATAATCCAGTTTTTCACATTATCTTTGCCATACATTGCTTTTACAGGTTTACTATTCACCTAATGATCTAACTTTGAAAGTTCAATAATCTTAAAAATCAGGTTGTAACTAAAAGAACACACCTAGTACCAATTTTACTTAGCTTCTTGCTGGAATTCATATTATATCACAGAGGAATTTACCTGAGGGTGAAATACTGAGGCAAAATATGTCTGACATGAAATAAGTACAATCCTATGTTGAAACTTAACATATACTATTATAACCACACTTCACCGGTATTTTAGAACATCGTTCAAACTGTAGTTAATAATTCACTAAAAAACACTGCCTTCAATTCAGTGTGATGACTGAACTGTCATTGTCAGTGGCCAGGCTGATTGCCAAAAAGTGGTGTGCTTTCTCAGGTACGATAATTGCAGTGAAATGTGATTACTTATTCTGGTATTTTCCATTCATTTTATAACACCTTTGATCCTTTTAAGAGGGCTACATAGGAGTGTAGCCCCTTGACAGCCCTGTGTTTCGCACAGTTAGCAGTTTTCTGGTGCTTGGTTTTCACAAGCTGCTGCATGCCTGGCTCTCCCACAAAAACTAGCTGGATGGTGTTGTTGCTGAAAGCAAACGGGAAACTGAAGTAATAAGATGCAGTGAACAGGATCCAGCCTATGCAGACTAAACATCCGAAACAGTCAAAAGTTTTCCAAAGCACACGTGGCCCACATATGTAGTGACAGAAGATAAGCTAAATGGTGGGGCCAAGAAGAAAGGAGAGGCTGGCAGCTGCACATTCGTCGCCTGAGATTAAGTTTTCACTGTTCATGAAGTTCAACCATATGGTTCTTGATATTTTAAAAGATTAATTGTAAGAATCACTGGCACAATCTGTCAATACTTAAGCAGAAATAGATTTTAGGAAGAGATGTAGTTTCTCTTCAGTTTTGGGCACATTTTTCCTTTAAAAAAAAACCACAAGGTTTCAATACCTGGCCAGTTAAAACGATTACCATTCATATATTCTGCATGTCTGAGAATTTGATATAACTTAAAACGTGTACCACCCACAATCATAATTTTGGCTTTGCTAAGAGAAAAACATCAAATTTAGAATACCATTAAATGCTATAACCAGAAATTCACTGGATGTTTTAAACAGCAAAATTTGAAGGTGAAAGCAAGGATGCTGTTTTTTGTTTTGTTTTGTTTTAAATGAAAGGCTCTATATCTCTATCAAGATCTGTATCTATATTATCTTAACTTTGTAGTTAACCTAAAGATTGGACACAAAGAAAAGTAGAAGATTTTATTTTGCAAAGATGGCCACCACAATCTCTCCCATCCCAAATGTTCTTCTTACAATGCATCTTTGAGACTCCTCTCATGGAGAGGTGGGGTGTAAGTTCTTTCTCCTTGAATCTGCAAGAGCTTATGGTTTTGATGAATGTGACATTATATGACTCCCAAGTCCAAGTCATAAAATTTGATTCCCACCTAACTCAGAATATGTTTTCTTGAATTCTTTGGCTACCACTTTAGCAGACTGACAATCCAGAGGACACTGTGCTGGTAAAAAGACCAAACTCCCAATGTGGAAAAACCATAGAGGCCTAAGACTACATGAACAAAGACACACCTAGGCTGGCCAGTTAGCTAACTTAGGTATAACATCAAGGTCAAGGGTCTGTATCCTTGACCAGCTGCCAAAAAAAAAAGTGATGCCTGACATCTAGCTGCTTCGGCCTGTCATTGTTCCCACTCCAGACACCAACTGACTGCAAATGCATGAGAGACCCTGAGTCACAACCACCCAATTGTGCCCTGCCCAAAATCCTGACCACAGACACTAAGAGGTAATAAAACTACTTTTGTGGTTTTAAGCCATTGTTTTAGTCATTTGTTGAAAAGCAATAGATAACTGTAACATACTTTGATAGCAGAAGTGAGATGCTATAATAAAAAAAAGTAAAAAAAAAAAAAAAAAAAAAAAAACCTCAAAACACATGGCATTGGTCTTGGGATCGCACAGTAGATACAAACCAGAAGGTCCTGGAAGAAATTGTTAGTGGAAGCCAATGGGCCTCAAGGAGTTTGACTGTGAGGGCTTCATAGAAATAAGAATTATGTTATTGGAAGGTAGAGATTCTTGTTATGTAGTGGCAGAAAATTTAGCAACACCATTGCCCACAGTGATGTTGAAAATAGAAAGTGTACCTAATAAACTCCAAGGATCTAGCTAAGGAGATTTCTTAGCAGAATACTGAAAGGAGCCACCTGGCTTCTTTTTGCTACTTATGATAAGATGTGAATAGAGATAGATGAATTTTTTTAAAAAACTGTTGAGTTTTCAGAAAAATTTATAGGAACTATAAAGAAAAAGAATTTTCAAGGTTTTGAAAATAAAACTATTTTGCATTCCCTGTCACTCCAGAGAACAAAACAGTCTCAAAACAAGAAAACGCCTCAGGGAAAAGATAAAATAACAGGTGTAGTCAGAAAGACTTGGTCTACAAATAAAGTAAGGGTGTGACTACAAAAACCCTTTATTAACACCTCAGGAATATTAAAATGGTGCCTCATAAATCCTTTAAGACAGATTAAAGGCCTTCTAAAGATCTTAAGGGCATATGGAGCTGACTTTCTCAGCTAAAGAATAGGACTACTAGGAATCTTAACGGTATTATCCTACTGCAGCCTCATAGGAAATCCTATGGCAAAGTGATTATCTGAAAAATTTAGTGGGGTGGCTTTTGATAATAAAGCGGATTATAAACAGATGCATAAGAAACCCTCAAAGATTTTTAAAGAAGAGTACTAGCTGAAACTAAAAGGAAACAAAATACAAAATAAAAAGTGGTCTTTGGACCCCCCAAACATCCATGCACAGGAAGAAAGCTAAGAAAATTGCCAGCTATAAATACAGGCACGTTTTTTGGGAAAAGAATGATGATTCAAAAGATTGAAACCAGAGCACAGTGGGCAGAGCCAAGAGTCAAAGAGAACAATTCCCGGGGAATGGACTGATCACTCATTAAGCAAATGGCAACATAACCACCTGGCTTTCAGAACTGCCATGGAACCTAACAGCCTCTCATTTTCTCCTTTTTGAATAGGAAGAATTATCGAATGTTCTCATGCTTGTCCCACCTTCAAATCTTTGGTATGCGAAAGGCAGATAACTTGTCTCTTTACTTAAAAGGTTTTCAGAAGAACCTCTAGTATAAAGATTTTCAGTATTCAGGGAGCCTTACTCAAGGAGCCTTAGCTGCACCTGGACTTGATTCAGAAGACAAGATCCTGGACTTTAAGCTAATATAGTAAGAGAATGAGACTTGGGGGTTTTGAGATTAGGAATGAGTGTATTTTTGCATGCAGGAGAGCTGTAAGTGATTGTGGTCTGAGGATGGACTATGGCAAAATATATTTTCCAAAGATGACCACAGTAATATCTCCCATCCCATGTACAATGGAACTCTGACACTCATACCATCAAACAGAGTCTATATTCCCTCACCTTGAATCTTTGACAACAACAAAAGTGAAGCTGTCTGATTTCAGAGACTAAATCATAAAAGGCAACGCAGCTTTCAAACTGCTCATTGTAATAATCTCTCTTGAAATACTCAGCTGCCATATTAGCAGTCTGAATTCCTTGGGGCTGCCATGCTATAAGGAAGCCCAAATTAGCCCATGTGGAGAGACAACATGGACAGGCTCTGAGGTTATACAAAAAGAGAGAGATGACAGACTAGCCCCCAGCTGCTTCAGACATTCCTTGTTTCAACTCCAGTCATTGTCTGACTGCAAGTGCATGAGAGATCCTGAGCCAGAAACAAACAGCCAAATCCTGTACAAATTTCTGACCCACAGGAGCTCTGAGAGACCATAAAATAGTTGTTGTGGTTCTAAGCCACTATGGGTTGCAACGATTTGTTATATGACTAGAATTAATAGAAACAAAAAGCACCAATTATTATATCCATTTTGGTTATAACAGAAAATGTCACTGAAATTACTAAAAATAGAAATACACATTCTGATAAAAGTTCACAAACAAAGGGAAAACATTTTCTTTTATTGACATTGTAAATAAGTCTTTAGGTGAAATCATCAAATAAAACCAAAAAGATGACAGGTATTACAATCTCATGGAATTAAAGAAAAGCAAATTAAAATTAAAAGAGTGACAGATTTGGTCATGATATTATGCAAGTTTCCAAATAAAGACGTGAATCTCTGAGAACACTTCAGGATGTTTTCTGGACAGAGTTAGTGGTTTTGCACTTTTTCACACCCAAGCAATATTTTGGGTCCTATCTGCAGTGCTAGCCAAGGACACAGGCTCCTCCTACTCATACCTGACCAACTGCCAAAGCCTGCATCCTGAGGAGACCTTGGAACATACAAGAGCCCAATACCTTTTATGCAACTATAAATAACAACCTAGAAACTTTCTCCCTGTGAAGTCTACTGGCTCTTCAGTCAATGAAGTGGTCTCCTGGCTATATTTTGGTGCTATTTGGGATCTGAGAAAAAAGAATGAAATAAGCTCCAAAATATTTGTTCCAAATCCTTTACAGTACATTTTTCTTAGCTGCTCTGTCTCCAGGTAAAAGTAAATGAGTGTTTGAGAGAATGAGGGGAAGCAGGCAATTATCTGCAGTTACATAAATTAACAAGTATTCACTGAGTGCTTATTATGATCTCTGCCTGTGCTAGGAGATTTGGGGACATACAAATGTATAAACTATGAACTCTATGCTAAAGCAAGTTTTAATGCAGCTAAGAAAACTGATCTAATTTGCCAAAAAAAAAAAAAAAGTATAAAAATAAAGCGATCATGTGCTAAACTGTGGTACAATCAGATACAGAGCCTTGCTCAGGCTTCAGAGAAGATGTGTAAAGGAAAAAGGTAAGGGACACAGCGAAGATATCATGATAGGAACATAAATGCAGTCTACAAGTGGCATGCAATAGGTAAGTCTGTCTACCTCAGTGATCTGTGGACATAGTTGAGAAAGATGAGTGATACATAAGGAGAGCAGAAAATGCAGAGCCCTGAAAGCCAGTCTAAGAAAGGTTAGCGAGAATTAGTAAAGGTAGCTGAAATAAAATTCAACACAGAAAAGTGGTATTTGAAATGACTCTTTAAAATTGAAAGTTAAAAACTTCAATAACTAAAATTAAAGATAAATATAAAGCTATAAATTATCTCTTTTTAGAAATTCAATCAAGTGTTAACCTCTTAGTATAAAGAGCACATACAAATTGGTAAGAAAAATACCAAAAAAATTGGCAAAATCATACAACACACAGAAGAGAATCATAACCATGAAAATAATTTTAACTGGTGATAAAATAAATGAAAACAACGAGAGTTTCAGTTAAGTAACTCAATACACGTTTTAATAATATCCAATACTGGCAAGGGTATGGAGAGAAGAGCACATTCTCACACTGCCCTTAGCAATATAAATTGATCCAAACATTGTGGAATGCAATTTGGATGTATAACAAGTCTTTAAAATGTCAAAATCTTAATTACTTTTTTGCTTAGTAATTTGGTTTGTAGAAATTTATCAAAAGCAAGAGTCATATAGTCAAAGATTGAATTCCATATTCAGTATATGAATTCTGAAAACTCAAACAGCAATGATTACCAAGTACTATTATAACAACTGCTATTTATTTAGCACCTAGTATGAATAGGGTTCTATGAAAATGCTGTTACCATAGTACTTCTAATATTTAAATAATACTTCAACTTCAGCATTACTTCTATTTAATGTATGAAGAAAATGAATAGTATAAAATTATAAATCCAGAAAAAGTTATACCCAAAATTGAAACATGCATAGGTCTGATTCTAAAGTTTGTGCTCTTTCCACTACATTTTTATGATCAATGATAATAATATCTCCCAGAAATCAACCAATTTACAACTATAAAAATGTAACAACAGCCAAGCTGGGGCCATTGGAGCTCAGGGGAAGAGGAGGAGAGACCTACAGAGTTCATGAAGTGGGAGAAGGCACAATGAGAAAAAGAACTGCTCAGAGCATTTCAGGGGCCAGCAGAAGATGCAGCTGTGACCTTCGGATGGAGTTGCTTGGAGGCAGCAGGGGAGAAGAGGGCCTTGGTGACCCCCAGGACAGCAAGATCACTAATAGGGTTCCCGTGGACCCACACAGGAGCGAGGGGCCAGAACAGCTGAAAAAGGGGAGCCATTCAGAGGCTGGTGAGTCATCGCAAGGAACTGATGCAGGGCCCATCCCATGGGAGGTGTTTGGAGCACAGGCGGTGGGGGAGACTGGCCTACCGGGAGATCACAGGGACACAGCAAGGGCAGCCAACCTGCCCCCTCAATCAACACAAGACCACTCAGAGGAGACTGGTCAGAAATACAGAATTGCATGGGTGCAGTTTGATGAAAAGATTCAGGCTCAGATCAGAGTTTCTACACAACCCAGGTGCACCTGGTCTCTAGAGAGCCAGAAGTACCTATAAGGTCAACCATTAAACCCTGAGCTGCACGAAACGTCTTCCCTACAGAAACAGCAGCAAAGCAGCAGTTTAGCTCTACCACAGAGCTCAAATACTGGTTCCCACAGGAAGTCCCCCCATTTTAGAAGTAAGCAAAGGACAAAAAATTAGGCTTGATGCCTGCCAGGGGACCTGAGGCATGCAGCCGGGGACCAGATCCCCCGCCCACATCCAGGCACACCGCCAGTGCCAAGGAGCATGCCAAAAACATCACCTCCGTGTGGGTGGCCCACCACAGTAACCACAGCTGCTGCGAAAAGTGGCTAGACGTCACAACCACCACACAGATGGTCTGCCAGCCACTGGAGCGCATTGACACAAGGAGAGTCACCAGCAGAGACCAAAGAAAAGAAGAGGATGTCTCTCTCCACAAAGCCCATTCCAGAGTGACAGAAGAAGCATCTGCTCTATGATAATATTGGGGGACCTGATCACACCTCCCAGCATTGGACAGATCATCTAGGCAACAAGTCAACAGAGTAACCATTACTTATTCAGAGGGAGAGAAGAAATCTAGGGTCATCAGTGGTGGGAGGGAGGAGGGAGAGGGAGATGGGGAGAGATTGGACAAGGGGCATAAAGAATAAGTACAATTTGTAACAATATAGTAATATTGATTTGACCAACATATGTCAACACTGAATCACAAAAATATGTATAATCAGTTACAATTCAATAAAAAATAAAATAAAATAAACAACATATTAAAAAAATCCTGGTTTATGAGTAACTAAGAAGCTAATCTGTAATTATAATTCAGAAGTACAATAAATATTGAAACATTTAAAAGTATAGTAAACATTTTAAAACTCATGAAAGTATCACACTCTTTTTACATGTAAGGAAGCACAAGGCAATCAGAACACTATCATTAACTTTTTGGCAGATTTCTAAACTTAGAAATAAACTTAATTATTTGACAAATTTATAATATCTCAGTCGACAAATATTAATTGAGCATACACTATGTGTCAGGCACCGTTATAAGAATGGAAGATACAGAGGGAATAAAGCAAACAAAATTCCCTGCCCAAATAGAGCTTACATTCTAGTGGGGAAGACAAATGATAAACAAGATTCAAAAGAGAAATAAGTAGTATGTTTGTGATAAGTACTAAGGAGAAAAATAAAGAAGAAAAGGAAGATTTCTGCCATATTGACTCTGCTATTTCAGCAAGAATGAAGATTCTTAATCCTAAATTGCAAACAGGATATTTTTAAAGTAGTCAGACTTTGTCAGGCTTTAAAAAAAAAAAAAAAAAAAAAGACTTTCTAGTGGCTACAAGTTTTCTAAGAATATTTCCCAGTGTTAAATATAACGGAATTCAGGTTTTAAATAGAATGAATAGTCCAATCTACTAAGCCTAGCAAGCTTCTAAACAACCAAGTGTTCGCAGTATCAGAACGTAGTCACAGTGATTGGTAAATGCAGCAGATCAAGGAAACCAAGTATGTACAGACAAACTATGTCTGCCACGAAAAGTGCTGGAAAATCCACAAAGAAAGTAGCAGGATGAAGCGAGAAATATAGATAGAACATCAGGGAAATCGGTCAGCAGAAACAGGGTAGAGATGGATCCCAAGGAATATGGCAAAGACTTACCTAATTACTTAGGAACACAGAGCAAGGGTGTGAGAATGTAATGGTACCAGCAGTAAAAGTCACTAATCAATATCTTAAATTCTTACTGACTTCACACAGAATGAATCCTAGAGCTGTCTCAAACACTGGAGGCCCACAGATTGCATGCCTGCCACCTGCCCAACTCCTTGAGCTGCTTTCAAGTTTTTGCATAAGAATCAAAGCTAAAATTAAATTAAGGAGTATAAAGCCATTTTGGGGTTGCTGCTTCTCCGATGCTAACATTTCAGTGGCTAAAAAAGTAGCACAAATTTTCTCACTGACATTCTTTTGTCTGATAAAGTAGGATACCTAATTTTTAAATAAACGTATTTTGCCCAGAACTCAACATAGCATTTTCATTTTAAAAATTTTCAAGTCTAGCCCATAAAAATAGCTTTCTTAAACTTGCCTCCTTATTTTTTAAAATAACTAATTACTCACCATGTCCCAGAGCTGAGCATTATAATGTTCCTCCAGGTGGAGGATCAGTGAGGACCTGTTGTGAAGAGTGAGGGAGACATTACTAGCAAAGCTCAATAACTTTGCTCTTCAGCTACCTTTTCCTTTCTGAGCAAATACAGCAAAATAAACCACACAAATATTAAGTAAAGATATCTGGAGAAATGCCAGGAAAGTCCAAAGGTGACAAAAAGGAAAAGAAAGAAAATCTCTCTGAATATAAAGTTACAAGCATATTATACACTCGTGTAATGAATGGGAAAAGTAATCAAACTACTAAAATGTTGTTATCGCTACCTTTATGGAGATGCCACCCAAGTGAGATAAAGAAAAAGATCCTCTCCTAGAATGTGTGATATCTCACATTCTCTAATAAATTTCTGGATCTGGTTTATTTTAAGCTCTTCTAGTACTACAATCAGAGTAGAATGTTCTTACTGTTTTATTAAATAGCTAAAGGAAAAAGTTTCACATGGGCAAATACACTTGCAAATGAAAGTTATCTATTCTATAATAGAAATTAATAAGAAAATAAATGCAATTACAAAAAGTTACTTTACAATAAATATGATTGATGTACATAATCTATGACAATGGGATTGTATTTGTAACAGCCCCTACTTTCTGAATGGCTCTGATTCTATGCAGCACTTTCTGGATGGCTCTGATTCTATGCAGCCGTCTCAATTCAAATGCCATTAATCATTACCTCAAGAAAGATGTGTTTCGATTTCTACTTAGCAGAGTTGAAGAGTGCATGAGAGGTCTGAAAAGTCTTGGTCTTGGTCAAAAATATAACAGGAAACCATCTCTAAATTCTATGGTTTTATTCCTCCGTAAACTTACTCAGCTTGAATATAACACAATTTTTGAGATATTTTGTCATAGATTCCTATTTCTTTCCCACATATCAGTATTATATAAAAATAGCCCAGACACTTGGTTTGCCTGCCTCCTCTTTTTGACTCCCAAGATAAAATAATTGTTCCATTACAGGCTAATATTTCACCAAGGGCCCTCGCTCCCTTCATGGAACTTCCAGAATTTGCTCCTTAACTCTGCATACCATCACTTAGGGAACAGCCGGTTGTGTTCAAGAAAATATTCCAGTATAAATGGACCATATCAAACACTTGTCAACAATGGCAAATAAACTGAAGTTAGTCATCAAACTTTAGGTTTTCAACTTTTATGTGTACTTTAAAACTAATAAAATGCAAAATTTTTCAGACATGAAAGTTTAATCACAAACTCTCTCCCAAGCCATATATACATAGCCAAGTGAAGGTTCTGAACCCAGTTACTGGGAGAATTTCTACATAGCTCAGTATGAAGAGTTCACTACTTAAAGAATATCCACTCCATAATGGATTAGTAACTTAAAAAAAAAGTGCCCAACTTAAAAATATATTTTGATTTAGACTGAAAGAGTAGATCGCATTCTTTTCTTTATAGTATATTCTTTACACTTGGAATAAGCAGACATATGTCTATTTTCTAACAGCAAAAATTTTACATTATGGTTGTTTCATGAGTACTTAATGTTCATTTTTCTTCTAAAACTGAACTCACTCACTGCAATTACTCCTGATGCTATTTTCTTCTATGATCATATTTTTTATTTTTCTGATAATTTTTCTGAAAAAGGTAATTAAATATATAGATTTAAACACATTTTAAAACCTAAATATTTATAAGTCAGTTATATGAAAAGAATTCTCACTTTTACTTACGTAGGTTTGAAGCTAATTTTAGCTTCAACATGTGTTCTCATACAATGTGTTTCCCAGAAAAAGAAAAATTACCAGGGCTGTAAATCAGAAACTACACAGTGCTAGTTAGTTATCCAACAAGGTTGTGTTATTACCACTTAACATGTGGTGAGAAAGATATTGCAACATGGCATACATCAGCTTTCATCTCATTTCAAAAGTCAATATTTAAACTAAAGGAGTCCAAAGCCAAGATTTTGTGTTGAGAGATTCAAAATCTTTTTTCTACAACTGTGTGGTCGCATGTCCATTTTCTCTAAGTGCTTTGCTCGCTAATGTATTCCCTATGTGCCAGTGAACTCGCTTTCCAATGTTTCTTTGTCTTTTCCAATTCCACAAATGTTCCATTGCTGGATCACAGTGCTGTTGCTTCAAATACTAATCAGAGCTGTTCGGTGCCTTAAGATGTGTTTATCATATCAGTACTCCTGTGCCTGTGTGTAAACATGAGAACACACATACACAATTTACTCTTTCAGTCTAAAGCAAAATACATTTTCATTGAAACACATTCTGAACACTTCTTCAGTATACCACCAGATAAATTCAGTACCACAGAATCTAAACAACTTTAACCAAAGTCACTAATTCTCCATGTTTTCTCCAATTAAACAAGGAGAAAATTAGTTTGTAGATCAAAAATCAGCTTGTAACTTTGTAATTTCAATGTGAAATATCTCACATAATCCATGCCAGAAAATAAATAGACTTACATAGACTCTTAGAAATACTTAGTTTTGGGTTTCTGGTTTTTTGTTTTTGTTTGTTTGACCAGAAGGAGCTCACTTCAGATTTCTACAGTTATAAGAAAAAACATTAAAAAAAATTAACCTTGGTGGAGTGCTTACTATGTGCCAGGCTTGCAATATATGTTAGCTCAACTAATCCTCACAACAACCCTGAGAAAGTAGCCATTACCCTCATTTAAAAATAAGAACTCTAAAAGTCAGAGAGGTTTTAATTTGACTAAAGGTAGGAGGAGCTCTGATTCAAATTCATATCTGACTGATGCCAAAAGCAGGGCTCTCTTCTGCTCTGCTCTTTTATCTAATAAAAAATGCACAAAGAAGAGTTTAATGGATTGTCACCCTTGTATAAATAAATATAATCTCGATTGAATTGCAGACTTACCAAACAATGCCCAAAGCAATTTTCTTTTCTTTCTCCTAACTTGAGCAACTACACAGTGGTTTAACTTCCAACTGGCCAATCAACAAGTGAATAATAAATGATAGGAAGTACATGGAAATACAAGATCTCTGCAGTTAAGCAAATAAAGCTAACTGAGGTGATTAATAAAGACACTATGCACAGTGCTCCAATAAAATGTATATAACTTCCAGAAGGTAAATAACATAATATGGAAAGAATATGTCTTAGTATCTTAAAATAATATTAGGATGCTTGAAGTAAGCAAAAATGGGTCATGATTTACATCTGACCAATTTACTTACTAAAATACATGCCACAGGACAGTACTGGGAAACTCTGTATACTAGTTTACATGAACAATGAATGTGATAGGTGCAATAATCAGAGACATAGCAGGAGACTTTTTTTTCTTTCAATGTTCAGTTTCCTTTCACGATCCCCATCTCCCTGAAGGCAGGTGCAGGCAGCTAGGAGATGGCAAGAGATGTCCACTTGAAGATTCTGCCCTGATTGATTCTTTGCCCACATGCTGGAAGGCCCCCTCCCAGGAAAAGTACTCTTGAACTAGCATCTGTGTCTCCTGCCAGGATCCAGTTTCTGCCATGTGTATGACTCGCAGTCCACCTGTCAATGTGGACTCAGTGGAAAGGCAAGCCCCTGGCCTTGGAAGATCCAGACTCCAGAAATGGAGCTACTATTGTTGTTTCCAAAGAGGATGACACTGGCAAAGGCATTCCTCCCCAGCTTGTCTAGTCGCCAGGACATTCCAGTGATGAGGATGCAACTCATGAAGGTTTGGGTAAGCTCTTCAGGGAAGCAGTAATCAGAGCACCACAGGGACCAGACATTCTTATCAAAGTGTTCCCCAAAATACGGCAGTGCCACAAAGAGTATGTTCTCATTGGAGTACTTGTGCTTAACTTTCCCCAAGAAATACAAAGGTACTCTTGGGCAGGTGAGCAAAGGGGTCCTTAGCCCTGGGCTCAACAGCCAGCACCTGCTCACACTATCTCCTCCTCAGGAGCAGGGGCAGCTGCCTTTTTCTCCTCTTTCCACTCATCCTGGGGCTTCTGCTTCTCTTCCCACAAGCCTTTCTCTTTCCGTGGGGTGTCCTTTTTAGGCTGGCTCTCCGCAAAATTTTTAGCATCACACTGGGCCATCTTCTCACACAGTTTCACCTCCTCCAAGACAGCCCGGAACTGGGGCTGATTAATGCAGGTGAGGAACCAGCAGATGGCATTCAGGAAGGCCTGATGGATGATGAAAGAAGGCTCCAAGACCTGTTTATAGAGCCACAACAGGGTGCAGAAAACTGTGATGTAAGCCAGTGTCACTCATTTGCCCACCAAAACAGTCCTCGTCTTCAAGTGAGCATCCAGCAGCTCCAGGATCTGCCTCACCTCCTCCTTTGCATTCTCAATGGCCTGTTTTTTGTGGTGCATGATGCCCAAGGTGGGGAACACTCAAGTACTGGCTGGGGGCACTATGTCACTATCAGCAAAGCTCACCCACTGCTCCACCTGGGCTGCTGCCTCTGCAGTACTTCCCTGGAGTGCCTCATTACACATAAAATCCACTGTCACTCTCAAGTGCTGGAACTTGCCAGCAGAAAAATTGCAGTTGGTTTGGCCAAAGTGGACATAGAGTGGTACAAGAGTACCCAGACCTGAGCCCCCGCTATACTGAGCCGTGTGAGGGCTTTGAAGGCCCTGCAGTTTTCAGGATATGTGTATAGGGTCCCAGCTACCATGGTGATTCCACAGGGAAGAGGAGAACACTTCTTAGATGAGTTAGAAGTTGGCATGGTCTTGAGAAATATTTAGCCTTAGAATAGGCAGAGGCAAAAGTATTCCAGAAAGAGAACACAGCTTGAGTAAGGACTATGGGCTAGAATAAACCTGGAACTTTTAGATATACCTACATAGCTGGAAAGAAACACTGAGAACGTTTAGGATGAACCTCTTATTTCAAAGATAAGAAAAACAAGTCTCAGAGTGATTAAATGGTTTGCCCAAGTCACACAGCTACAAGCAGGGCTTAATAAAAAACGCTGCTCACCTGCCATTACAATGGTTGCCATCCATCATTAATCATGAGACCCTGGGGATTCTGTGAAGTTACCTCAGGAGCCTAATGGGGGAGTCAGAGGGAGGGGTGTTCAAATATGGCATCTCTGCTTTGATCCCTTTTATATATTGGATTTCTGGTAAGATTTATTTGAAGAAAGAATCCTTCTGTTAAAAAAGCACTCTGCAAAGCTTTATTAGTAATTAATCAACATTGCTGAGTTCTGTTCTACATGACACAGACACAAACATAAAAGGAAAAAGCCTTTGCTTTCAACAAACTAATTTACTCATTCAACAAGCAAGTATTGAGTGTATGTTATGTATCAAGTACTTAGTTATTATACATGGGGTGAGCAAAAACATGCAGGTCTGGTCTGGGGTTAGGAGGTGGTGAACTAGAAAGACATTAATCAAATATTAATCAAATAACACAAGGACATAAAACACACACACACACAACTATGATGGCATGAGGGAAAGTTGTAACATACAAAGAGAATATATGACCAGGAGCCTATAGTGGAAGAAGTCACAGTCTAGTAGAAGTGAAGTGACTATGTGAACCAACAACTATTAACAGATACAAGTGCTCAATAATAGGTATGCGCGAGGCTATGTGGTAATACAGAGGAGGCAATGAAGAACAGGGGGGGCGGGCAGGGACACCTCACAATAAAGGAGGCATTCATGTTTTATCTAGAAAGGGTTAATAAGGACACATTACTATGTCAAGAAAGGATTGACAGGAAAAGGAGGAAAAAAAGAAGGATATTTCATACAGAGGCATCATATGTACAAAAGGAATAGAAACTGGGTAGAAATTTAAGAAATGGCGAGCCTTTCTCAAGGTCAGAGTAAAAGGTGGCTGTCTCAAAGAGGAAATGGAGCTACAAAAGTATACAGGGGCCACCTCACACAAGGCCATGCATGTATGCTATACCACAAATCTGAGATTTAACCTGCACAGCTTGCCAAGGAGATGATGTGGAATCACTGAAGGTCCTGATCAGGAGTCTGACATGATCAGATCTGCACCTGAGAAACCTCATTCAGAAAGCCTTGTGGAGGACAGATAGGAACAGGGAAGACTACTGGCCAGGAGACCAACCACAAGCACTACTATTTCACAGACAAAGGATAACTCGAACTGTGGATTTGTCTTAGGTCTCCTAACACATGTCAGCATTTTAAAAGTTTGTTAAATGAACTAATTATTTCATGAAAAGGAAATAAAGTTAGCATGCTAGAGTAGGGCAAGAATATAGAGAATCATAAAAGGCAAGAGAAAACATATGTCCTGATGCTGTAGGAAAAGAAGTCACTGAAAGCTTTTAATCACAGTACTGAGATAATGTGAACTCTGTTTAGGAAAGCTTACTATGTAATAGTATATCTCATAGAACAGAAAAATGATGAAATTACAAATTTAAGTAAGCTTTTAACAAGGCAGCAAAAGTAGTTTAGATAGGAGTTAAAAATATTTACCCTGGTAAGAGACCAGCACGAACACACAAAAAAGGAAGATAAAAGACACATTTTCAAAGAAAGAGAAATGAAGTCAGTCAGTAAACTAGTTCAGAGATTAGCAAACTTCTTCTATAAAGGACCAGATCACAAATATTTTGGATTTTGTGGGCTACCTGATCTCCAACAAAGCTACTCAGTTCTGTTACTGTAACAGGAAAGTAGCCATTGCCAGACATAGTCAACATGTAAAAAAAAAGAGTGTGGCTACATTCCAATAAAACTTTATATACACAAGGGTACTTCAAAAACTTAATGGAAAAAATGAATTAAAAGATAATATAAATCCTTCCATGTACTTTTTGAAGACCCCTTGTATACAATAGGTAGTGGGCTAAATCTGGCTGATAGACTAGAGTGTACTGACTCCTGGACTACATATATAGCTGGAGAAAAAGGGTGGACAGTCACTAGCATATTTAGCCGTGAGTGACTGAAAACCTAAAATAACAGTGTAAAACAGAAGTTTAGTTCTCTCTTACTCAAAATCCACAAGTAACAGATAGGTCTGGTATGGCAACCCCACAATTCTAAAAGACCCTGGCTCCTTCTATACAGTTATTTCACCATCCTTAATGCATGACTTCTAGCCCTTGGTTCAAGGTATCTACTTGAGCTCCAGCCATCAAATCAGCAAGCAGTAAAGAAGAAAGGTAAAAAAGGGCATGGCCCTTCACTTTAAGGACAATTCTGTAACTCAGACAGCTTTTTTGCTTGGCTAGGTCTACTGTCATATAAAAGCCAAAACATACCACATTTGTTTCAAAGTGAATGGCTTACTATCTTCAGCTTTTATCATCCTTTCTCCCTAAACCAAAAAATATTTTTCATACACCTCTTGATTGTTGGTCTGTATAAAATTTCTTATTGGCTGAAAGCTACTCAATAAACTGTTTTCCTTCTGTCTGTAGTAATAAAACTATACAACACTATAAACATTTTCCATGTTTAACTCCAACATATTTGGTTTTCTGGCTGGAAACAGTAGAGCTTTTGTTTTTAAAATTAAAGCAGACCCTTAGACCTAATCTGCCTCAAAATGCCAAATATTTTTCTCTTCTGTTATGTTCTCGCATTACTATCAACTATTACAAAAACACGTGACTACAGAAGAAACTGACCTCACTGTCTCTGGGTTGTCCTTGAAAATGGTTCATTGACATGAGAGTAGGAAAAACAGTGTCCAAAGATAAAGATCTTTTAGAGAGTCTACTATATAGGAGATTTGTACTGTGAAATTATGCTTATGGTAAACAATAGTCTTAGTAGTACAGCTATGATGAGATGTTTCACCTAGAACTGCTAATATAGATACACTCCTTTTACTGAAATATAATTTGACTTTCCTTAAAAGATGATTTAGGACTAAAACTGCTATCTTAAAAAGACAAAGATTCGCTAAGTTTCTGGGTGAATATTACCAAAAAGATAAAAATTTAGAATCCCAGGTAGTTCTAATGAGTTAAAAGGGGTTGATCCTTAGAATCATGCAATAATTACATATGTGTTGACACTAACTCTCAATTTAAACAATTTTGCAAGAGCTATTAAGCTTTTACTTTGGCCCTGAAAACATGCAGACAATTCAATCAACATTTAAATCTTTGAAAACTAGTTTTTAAATTATCTCTCACATTGACCTTTTAATTTTTTACTTTTAAGGATATTTCAAAAATAATAAATAACACACAAATCTTTCCAAGTTGCAACTAAAGTCATAATCTCTACCCTAGATTTTATTTCAGATATATCTCAACTCACATAATATTTTTATTACTTACATTTTAATCAAAGATCAAAAACTTCACTTCTAAAGCTCTGTAAAGTAAATTAACTTTATGGAACCCAACTACATATTTTGTAATAAAATTTTATATTACATTTCAAGAAAGAATGCTGTCCTTATAAAGATAGCCAATGTGGCTCAGACAATAATAATGGTAAAAATATTTAAAAGAAATGTGAGAGGTAAGAAATATTTTAATAAGCCAAGGCAATATTCAACTTTCAGGAGTCTCTATAAAATGCTTACTGACTCCCTCAGGGATTACCAACCTAACTGGGTCTGAGTAGGATTCTTAGACCTTACAGTGTTATCAGAGAGGGCAAGGGCGGGGATCATTTGAACACACTGTGTCAGGGTGTTCCACATGTCTTATCAGACTGCTAATACCTCAACTATCTAACTATTATGGATTACTAACAAGATCATTTAAAATGCTTTGATCAGTATCTATTTTAACTACATGAGTAATGTGTGAAAGCATGCTTACTATTTAAATTTAAAATATACACAAATTTATAGACTAAAAGAATGTGTATGACCTTCCTAAAATTCTTTTCATGTCACTATCCAGTTCAATAATCTTTAATACAGGCTCCTCATCACTAAGAACACAGACTTAAAACACTTCGGTCTGGCCTTTAAGTGACTCTAAAGTCTCGTCTCCTTTATCTTATAGGTCCTTAGCCTCTCAAAACTTTCAAATTTGAACCTCTTTTCTAGCCAAGACAGCTTTCTCACATTTTTCAAACCATACCATGTCCATTCCAAACTCAGGATTTCAAAACTATTTGATTCTTTTGCTTAAACTTACACTATCATCCTCACCACTCAGCTAAAAGACGAACGTTCTCACGTGAACTCCTGACCACTCCAGCCCAAGCAGAGTCCTCTTATTTCAGCATATAGTAATACATGTTACCTACACTATACCTTTCGACACTGTACACCATCAGAGCACCCTTATAATAATAAGCAATAAACATTTTTGAGTAATAAGTAACACTGTAGACCTGCCGTAATGAGCTAAATTGTGTTCTTCCAAGATTCATATGTTGAAGCCCTAAGTACCTAAGAATGTGACTGTATCTGGAGAGAGAGCCTTTGAAGAGATAATTAAGTTAAAATGAGGCTTTTAGGGTGAGCCCTAATCCAATATGACTGGTATTCTTATTAGAAGAAGAGGTTAGGACACTCAGAAAGAGACCCCAGAGAGATGCACACTCGCAGAGGGACAACCTTGTGAAGAGGCAGCAAGAGGGTAACCATCTGCAAGCCAGAGAGAGGTCTCAGAAAAACACAACCCTGCCAACAACTTGATCTTGAATTTCCAGCCTCCAGAACTGTGAGAAAATCAATTTCTGCTCTTTTAACCACCCCATCTGCAGTATTTTGAGGCAGCCCTAGCAAACTAATATACATGCCAGATGCCCAGATACTGTGTAAAGTGTCTTACCTATGTTAATAATTTATTCTCAACATAGCTCTGTAAGGTGTGCTTATTATCTGAGAAAACTGAAAAAAATGAAGTAATTTGCTTAAGGTCTCACAGATATACATTCTAGAGCTTTAAGACTGCTTTCCTCTAAACCACCATGGTATACTGACCATATGTGAATGATCCAAACAGAACATTATTATTACTAGTTCTGCTTTTTCAGTAGAATGCTAATAAGTGATGGACTAAAAATCAGAAAACTACATTTTTCTTTTTCCTTTTATTCTGTATATTTTCAAGAACATATGTAGTAGTCAGGTTCCAAAATTAATAATGACCTATCTAAAATAGTTGTTTTCAGAAATTCTCAAAGAATGGAGTTTGGCATATATATGTTTATCTTGGTTTCATCCATATTATGCTTCCTACTTTATATCGAACATGAATGATAACCCACAGTAGCCAGGACCTAACAAAAAAAGTTATTGTACTTCACTGATGCAAAAGCCTGCATTTTTTTTTTTTTTTTACATTATAACATCTTTGAAAAAGATACATCTTAAAATCAGTAACACTTATCATCATCATAGACAAACAAGACTGTATCTTAGAGTTCATTAAATAATTCACTCACTGAAGTTATATGTTACCTCCTAGACTTCAGTAAAAAACGAGTGATCACAAGATCATCCATGATGCATCCCTGTGATGAGCTAAAGGAACACAGGACAGGTGGGCCAGTCAAAGAAAAATGTTTCTCATCTAAAGTTGCAGTGCAGACAACGGGGAAAAAAAGAGCAAAAAAAGAAGGAAAGAAGAAAAAAGGGCAAATGAAATAGCAAACTTAGCAGGACAAGTACTAGAGCTCATTGTAAACATCCCAAAGAATTGCAAGAAAAAAGACAAAGGAAGAGACACAAAGAATTCTTACACACAATCTCCCACACACACACACACGTTACGAAAGGGAAAAGTCACCAAATAGGAGGCAGACTCTATGTACACAGTGTGTCCATAAAGAGGAAACCAGTCTCACACTTTATAGTCACACCTCATATACTGCCTTGGAAGGCAGGCCTCCTAGGCGAGGCATCGAGTTTCATGGCCAAGCTCAAACACAGGATTGTTAACACTAATCAACAGCAAGATCTGTGAATGAGAAGAAAGATAGGTAAATACTCACATGAAATATGGCCCCAATTTGAGGACTTACAACACTTACCCTATTGATTATCTGTTATTTTGGCAAATGAATATACCAATAACAATCATTGAATGCTTTGTGTATCAATATAGTATTCCACAACTTAAGACTATTTTACCAACAATAAAGTCTGTGTTCATCTGTAGCTACCTCTTAATACTTATTTCTATTAGAAAATAAGTGTTTTCTCTGATGTTACAAGGAATACAGCTTACATCTCATTAGAATAAGATGTAATTACAAACAAATCAAACTGAAGTTGAGATAAGACTCTTTGAAGAGTAAAAGTAAATGATAGATTTAAATTATTTTTTCCATTAAACAACACAATAAAAATCAGGCTGTTTCCACCAAAGGGCTGCCAAAAATACTACTGATAGGATTTGCCAGTGATCCACAATTTATATTTTGTTTGACAAGAGCACAGTAAGTCTATCAAAGTTAATTCTAGCCTGTTACCCAAGTAGCTAGAAATTAAATACAGAATTTTACCACCATAAATATTTTGCAAACTCAATACTCTGTTCTTTTTCTCTCTAGAGATGAGTTTTACCAGTTGTTTTTAATCTTACAAATAAGAAACCATTAAAATCTGATATGCTGACCTAAATTACAAAAGAAGGTTAAAATAAGTTACCCCACATTCTGAAATATGAAAGCCTTTTATCTTTTTGTGTTGTTGTTGATAATTATACTACGTCTTTACAGGGAGAGGGTTATCATAAAAAAACTTTCATTTAAAAAGGAACATAAAACTGTCTAAAAAATAAAGTCTTTAAATATGAACAAAAGGAAAATTACAAGGCATAATTGGTTAGAAAATATGATGGAATATAATTTCAAAATGTTGGCTCTTGAGAACTTAAAGGCTTTCATTTATTGTGAACTTACAAAGAGTAAAGTAAAACTTGTAATCATGATCACAACTAACTAAAATCTATTGGTAACATCAGATCTTTATTTATAATATGGGGATAAGAGTAGTTACTGCCTCATAGACTTGTAAGAAGTAAATGTGTTAGTACATGTAAAAAAAGCACAAGGAACAATGCCTAGCATAGCATGTTCCTGTTAGTGTTTGCTCTTAGGAATAATATTAGAACTGGCTATTAGTATTAACATAAGTATTAATATTATCAGCACTGTCTGAAGGCCCAGTGTACCTCTATCTAGTCAACATACAACTCCATTTAAGTTGCACCCCTCACGAAGCCTCTTGTCCTATCTCAGCACATACAGACATGACTCTTCTAAATGCCTACTGCTTTCTGTTAGTCAGACCATATACACTAGAATTTAATTACATTTTGTTTTTCACTGTTTTGTATGTTAATCAAATAATCAAATGGATTACAAAATCCTTGAAAGACGAGACCATGAATACACAGCTTCTGCTGTCTTTCCCGGTTCTCAAGCCTCAAAGCCTGAAGAGAGCCACTCCCTTCAGAGCAGAGGGCAAAAACTGAATCGTCTTCAACTAACACTAGTCATAGGCAAGGCAGAAGGTGCTAAAAGCTAAGAATATCATAAAGGTACAGATCATGGTCCTAGCCTTCAGGTATCTCCCATTTTAACTAGAGAGAGAGAAATATACATACTATAAAGCGGCAGAAGTTCTAAGCTAAATTACATACTATAATTTCTAAATCTCAACTATAATTTCTAGAATACTATGGAATTCTAAGGAAGGAAAGATAATTGAAGCATAGTATAAGGCGGGTAGGAAAGACATAATGGAGAAGGACCATAAACATGCAGTGTAAGTCTTTTATAATAATAATACTAAGAACTACCAGTCAAAGAGCATTTAGCACCATACTAATTTTTAACTAAACAATAAGATAAAGAGCTAATACATATTGTGTTCAGTATGTGCCAGAAACTATTCTAAATGCTTTATAAATATTAACACATTTGCTCTTCAAAATATCCCTTTGAGACAGATACTGTTACCTCCTTTTTAAAGATAAGGGAAGTAAGGCACAGAAAGGTTAAGTAACTTGCTCAAGATGATACAGCTGATAAGTGGAAGGACTGAATTATAATCCCAGGAACCTGAGCTCCCAAGTCCCTATTCTTTTTATGTTTAACTACTCTCAAAGGGGCTCAGGCAATGCTCATAACAATCTTGCAAAGGTTGTTGTGCATTCTACATATTATAATCTATGTGAAGTGAGTTACCAGCATTTTTCAGTGCACAATCGGAGCAGCTATATGTGGCAGCCATAATGATCTGGGTTGTATAGGTAGGAAGTTTAGGAATTTAGCCAAAGTTGCAGTTTGTATAGTCAACATATGAAATACAGTCAGTCCCAGTCTTCCCACTCAGCCATGAAGTATATGAGCAAAAAATAAAGGCTGAGAAATTTTTATTTACTTTTTTATTGGAACATAGTTGATTATTCATATCTGTGGGGTACAGCTTTGAATATCAGTATCTGTGTGCAATATGGGATGTTCAAATCAGAATAATTAGTATACTCAACATTATACAATTGAGGCCATTTTATCCTCAGCAACTCCATCAGATAGAAATTAATACATCTATTTTATAGGTAAGAAGACTGAGTCTTTGTTAAGAAATTTACATAATGAACTTAGTAAAGGTATAGTAATGTGTGAGCCTCTAGGAGACATGATTACAAATCCAAAACTGCTTTACTTTCCACTAAACCACCCTGTCTCTTAACCTCTAAGTATCAATCATTCCAGTAACCATTACATAAATCTGAGTGAGTAGGTTTACCCTTGTGATCTCTGGCTCTTATAAAAGGAAATTAACTGAAAGCCTACAGTAGGTATGTACTCTGTTTCTATTGCCTGCTAGTAAAAGTTGAACTAGCTTCAAATGCTTCTACCTTATTGTAAAAATATGTTCCATAAAGGGAATCCCACCAATATTTTAACGGCAATGAAGGAAGGAATGTAATGGCAAATACTAAAAGCAAAGTCTAAATGGGACTTGTTTGTTCCTCATCATAAAACTTTTGGAAAAGAAATGCAGCCTATTCCAAACTCTTGCACATAGCAAGAACTGGGGACAAGACAAAAAACTGCAAAAGTGATATTAAGCCATCTGTAGCACATTCTTCTCCGCTTGATAATGAAACCAAATGTTTTCTTTTTTAAAAGCGAATACAGTAGTGATTATTTTTTTAAAATTAAGGTTGTTTTTAACTATTAATAATTAAGAGGAAGATACAAGTGAGAAGTAAAGATAATTACTATATATTTATTTTCTATCCATTAAAAAGTCCTAAGGTAAATATCCTTCCACACTTGATTCAAAATAATCTATTTCAATTATTCCACATGGAGGCAGCAGCTCAATAAGATTAAATTATTACCTCCAAGGAAGTAACATATTTGTGTCTGGCACCTGGTAGACTCACAATTAACATTGCTGAATGAATTAAAAAGAATGAATAAATTTTCATTTGCAGACAAATTAAAACTATTAATCCATCTTTGAAAAAAAAGGCTAATTTTTTTAACTGCTTCACCTCTTATTCTTTTTCAGAATACAATTTATTGACAAATATTTAATCTAATTTACACATGTCAGAATATATTTAATCTAATTTACACATATCAGAAGATAAAGATATGTTTAGTTACCTGTTTGATGTCATATCCTTTTGCCTACTTCCAGTCACTGTTGTCAGAGAATACTAATAAACAGCTTAAATACCTTCACTGCCTCCCTACTAGCTAAAAAGCAATGCCAACAATCCTTAGCAAGGCATGCTTCACAACCTCCCCACCCATTCTCATCTCCCAACCTCAGCACAAGCCCAGGCAGACATTGTGTGTTAGCAAATCTAGGCTGAAATGTAGACAACTGTAGTTTAAAAAATAAATGGCGGGGCGGGTGGGGGGCGGACAGCATATTCTGTCGTACAGCCCAGATTCTGGAATTACCATCTCTAATTTACAAATGATGAAATATAAGCTCAGAGAGCTACATAAATTGTACAAGTTTGCATAGTTAGTGTGAGGAAAATGGAGACAGGCTGGTCAGGCTCCCTCACCTCATATCTGTTGTAAATCTGTTAACTGCGCATGTGCGCCCATGTGTTCCTTACTAAAAGACAATGGCTCTGATCCATTGTGGGGCTGAGCTCACATCTGAACAAAGCATGTCAACCTCATCAATGGCTCCCAGGATCTTTTTCCAACCGCCTGGCTCACGACCTGTGCAGGACAGGTTTGAAGGATCTGTGGCCCTGCCCAACAGTTAGACAAGAGGGAACTCAAATTATATGGACCTTTAAAATCTTAAAAGAAAGGACCTGAGCTCCTCAAGGATAGGAACTACAAAGCCTCATCCTGTCCTTATGCTTCTTGTTTTTCCCTTTTTCTTTGTTTTTAGCTTTTATCTAACTGAAGAGGATCAGACACCTCAAAAGCCCCACTTACTCATTTGGTTTCAGGCAGAAATCTGGGTTTTATGCTTGACTATAATATATTTGGCTTGGAAACCTGAGGGTTTCTTGTCACAGACTCAGAGAACTGTGAATGTTACCTTGCTCTCTCTCTAGCATTACTCTGCCTTTCTTCTGTATCCCTCATTTCAGGTCTCCTTCCTGCTTCTCAACATGTTTGTTCTTCTAGGACCTTTCAGAGTGATTCCATGTTATTACTGTAGAATTTGCCACCTGGTATAGACAAAGGCACTTAAAATGAGTTTGAACTGAAAGCACACAACTAAAGCTAGAGAAATGCAAGTACCTGTCGTGATAGGAAAATAGGCTATGACCAGGAAGACGCTGAGGGGAGAGGTCTGGAGTTAGAAAGTCCTGGGTGAACATCTTGTCTCTACCTTATCTGCTGTGAGTCATCGGATATGTTACTTGTTCCTGCATGTAAAATGTTTGTCTCATGTGGCTGTGAGAATTAAATGAGTTAGCATATGTAAAGTATTTAATACGTAATGACAGTAAATTGTGGACAGTGGTGGTGGTGGTAGTAGTAGTAGTGGTGGTAAGTAGTGGTAGTACAATCTGAATCTGTGAGCACTGGAAGAAGAAAGTGAAGCCTGTTAGAGTATGTGTGGTTCAGGATGAAGGCCATGAATAGCCAGAGGTGGCACAGGTTGCAGGAGGCCTCCCTTCAGAAGAGACATTCTTTTCAGGAATGGAGTAATACTGCAAGAAGCACTAGTGCTGAAGGAGCTAGGATGGGCCTGATAACTAAATAACTAAATCTTACTATGCCATCATTGGCACTTGTCCAGCAGGTCCTATCACACAGGATATGTGACCTGACTCTAAAATCCTGGTTGCCCAGCAAGCACTTTACCTCAATTAACACATTGTATTAAACACCTGCTCTGCTTCCAATCATGATGGGGTGCGGTACAAGTAAAGAAGAGCTCCAGCCCTCAGGGACCTTACCATCAAAGAGAAGGTAAGATTAACACACACGAAGGACAGTCACTACTTAGCTCAGAGGAGCGAGCATCTGGGAAGAATTGTGACTATTTTTTAAGATGACATTATCCCATACCAATATTCCTAAGCAACCTTGCACTACCAAACCTCACTTTATCCAGTTTCTTAAAGCTATCTGCAGTACGAGACAAGCATGTAAACAGTATTAAGCCAATCTAATAGTTATATCTGGAATTTTCTTGACTTAAAAATATCACTTGTTAAGAGTTCACTACATGCAATTTCTTTCCAGACTTATTCAGTATGCCTACAATTAAAGCTCTCATTTTTGAGTAATAATAATAATCTAAATTTAATCATAAAAACACACCAATTAGACCTCACATGTTCTCTACTAAAACCAGATCATTCCCCTGAATTTGCCCTTTTGAATATCACGACATAAACTATGAATTCTAATCTCAAAATATAGTATTTGGAAGAGAACAGAATATTTGTCTCATGTTGGCTTTTTTGCTTGACCAGATGAACTAATTTAGTGATTAAGGCTGAAAACTGTAAAAGTGGATTCATAATTTTTGGCTATTCTTAGCAATATGTACCATAGGTTCAATTCTTGCCACTGAAAAATTAATTATGTGTAAATTATTTTAAATTTGATCCAGTGCCTTCTGTAAGAAGATGTATTATAAGACCTTTCTGTAAAGCAGTTTTTTTCCTCTATGTATTAGATGCCTCACATAAAATCTTCACTTCAAATTATGTGATACATGAAAACACTGATAAAATGGAGCTACTATTCCTAAACAAGCTACTTAGAGCTACTATTCCTTAACAAGTTCAAGATTTTATATTTTTTAAAAGCCACCAAAATTTTTCTTTCATTTTTAATGGGAATCTGAAAAGGAAAAATAAACATTTTATATTCTTGAATGCTGCAAAACAAAAAGCAGCTCATCCCCATTCACAAAAAATAGGGACAACAACAATCTCAAAAATTAGAGTTCATTGTCAAAAGATTCATAAGAGATAATTCAAATATACTCACTAACGTTCTATGGAAGTACTCACTACTTTTAGCAAGGATTGTATATAAATATTTGTCAGATCACTGTTATTCCAAGAGTCTAGATTTATAAATAAATGGGAATTATAAAAGATATTCTTCCAAAAAATTTCCCATCTCAGGAATTTTGATCTCTCTGTTTAAAATACTCTGCAGAATTTTAAATATCCCAGGAAAAGATATTATTTCAAAGTTATTACTTAGCTATTTTTTCACTACAGAAAATAGATATATGGAATGCATATAGTTTGTACTGCAAATCACAGAATGAATTATTATTCAAGAAAAAGAAAAGTTTGATGAGGTAAATATAGTATGTAAAGAACTTTTCAGGTAGGCCTGTGATAGCTAGATAAATTTCTCTGTTAAAATGCTTTATCTCTGCTTTACTATATGCAGATTAGAAATACATATATTTCTTTTTCTATAACTAAATAATTCATGGATATTGAACCAAGGGATTTTTTTCCCATCATCATATTAGATGGACTATTACCTTTATGATATGAACATGCATTTTTTACTTTTTATCTTCAAGGACCAACGATTCTTTTTTGTTTTATTCAAAGAATGGAAAATGGAACACTCATACACTGGAAGATCAGGTCAAAGTTTCAAAAACAGATTCAACTTAAGACAGGCCACATCTACACAAATCACAATTCTATACTGATTCTGTGAAGTTATACTGAACCCCTGTTTTTCCCTGTTGTGTTATGAAATGTTCCATACACAGGGCCCATGTCATTACTAGATCTGTTAACAGTTTCACAGCTCAGAGTTTGGCTTCATTTGCTACGCATTAGGCTGTCCTATCAATTCTATAAAGCTGAAAAGGTTGTTATGTTTCATAACGTAAAACTCACAGAAGTGCACAGCTGCTGTTCATATTCTCAAAGAAGTTTGTTATAATAATGATGTCACGGAAAAAGGCTGGAATCTATTACATGTCCCAGACAGTCAAGCCATTCAATCTCTCCAGTCAGTGTAGGTATACAGGTTACAGGTTGTACCATAAACATTATAATAATATTACAATAAGGCAATAAGTTCTTTTTTTTAAAAAAATCACTGAGGGCAGGCCATTAGGTCCTCTCTATAATTCTGCATCTAGTAAGCCTCACTTAACACTGAAGCTACCCAAAAAGTACAAACATCATCATCTCACTGTCTGATACCCTGTTGTAAACCACAGAGCTTTGCAAAAATTACATATAAGTCATTAGGCTCTTAAAGGAAAACTGTACAAGGTCATCTAAACAAATAAAACAATTTCTGTTTAGTTATTTTCGCTTTACTACGTGCACATTAGAAATACTACATAGTAAGCATGATGAATGGAATCAGGGTCTCTGGAGAAATGGAAAGCAATAATGCATTATTAATTTTAAGAGCTTACACTTCTGTATTAAAAAACTGCTACCACATATTACGGCACAGAATGTTAAGTACATGGTTTTATACTGGGTCAGAAGCAGATGTGAAAGAGGAATCTGGTTCCTTCTTTTTAGTATTCTTTTATAACAAAACATACAAACCATTTTCCAAGTGAGAATTTTTTAAATGACTAAAAGTATATGAATATTAAATATTTTCTACTATATATATTTGCAGCATTTTAACTATCTTAAATTCCAAATTAGAGAAAAGAAAAATTTTGAAAATCAAATATGTAAATCATAACTATTAAAATTATTGGAATGCTCTTGAGATAAAAACAGAACAGATTCAAGACATTAAAAAAAGCCTAAATCGTGGTCCCAAATATGACATTAACTAGTTGTTTAATCTTAAACAAATTATTTACAGCATTCTGTTTATGTTTCCTTAACTTTAAAATGAAGAACATGATAAACAATGTGATTTTAAGCCCCATTTTCCTTCCTGCAATAGTGTTTCTCAACCTATAGTCATCAGGTATGGGAGGACCAAGTGTCCAAATGATGGTAGCTAAGCCTTATTTGCTCAGTACAGGGCACTGTTTTAAGCATGGTACACATATTAATTCATTTAACCTTCAAACAAACCTATGTAGTAGGTACTATTATTACCTTCACTTAGAGGTGAAGACACAGAGAAATGGATATGTTAAGTATCTTACTCAATGTCACACAAGTAGTGAGTGGAAGAGCGAGATTTCACATGCAGGCCAATTGATCCCAAGGCCAACTCTTTTCACCACCATACTAGACTATGTATACTTGGAAATTCTTAGAATGGAGAGGTCTGGTTGTTTTAATGTTCTAGTTAAAGGGAATGGTCAAAATTTAATAGTGCAAGACTGATGATTAAGGATATCACAGTGCTTTAGGATCATTACCATGAATAGTAGCTCTAAAATTAAGTATCATATATATGCAGAGAAAGAGTTCCCTAGCTCCTAATTGGTTTTATTCTGTCTACGAAATGCAAACATATTTGCAATTGCAAATAAGACCACATTTCTCAGCATGGAGGTACTCTATTCTATGTCTTCAACTCTAAGGCAACATTTCCTTTTTTTTTTTTTTTTTTGTCTTTTTCGTGACCGGCACTCAGCCAGTGAGTGCACCGGTCAGTCCTATGTAGGATCCGAACCCGCAGCGGGAGCGTCGCCGCACTCCCAGCGCAGCACTCTACCGAGTGCGCCACGGGCTCGGCCCAAAGGCAACATTTCTTAAGCTTGTATGTGGAATTGCATATGAGGCTAGAATTCAGACCAACAGTGGCATGCCATAAACTGACAGTGATAGTTAAATCTGATATCAGCTATAAGATATTTAAACATGGTGTCTGTTATATACAACTACAGTTTGAAAATGAGATGTATCAACACTGATTATAGCAGAAGGCAACCCCTATTTATCAGCTGGGAAACTGCTTCATTTAATTTACTGCCTTGTAATGGAAACTTGTTTAATTGGTTGATTAACAATAAGCGAACAAAGAACAGCTTAATCTCAGTGGTATGAATTTATATCTAGAAGTTCTAAAGTTTGTTTTACTATCTTGACAAAAGTGTGACTGGTTCATTAAATTTCCTATATGCTCCCAACCAGTCATTTACAATCACTGACCAGATAATTTTACAGATAGAAAAGATGTTACATGTTTACTTTTTCATTAAAGAGTTAAATATGAGAGATTTTCTTCCATTTTAATAGACCACATAGCTCTAAATGTCTGAGAGTTCATACTTCATTGTATCTTCACTCAGTTGTGAAAATAAAATTATTCTGACTCCATTTAAATTCTTTCTTGCTACAATATAAAGAGACATGCCAAAATCTACAAAATTAAAAGAAAAATCCATTTATATGCATGAGTGCTACATACAAAAAATCTTAGTCCTCTTACTTCTTCCTTCTTTTGAAGCAATAACAACATGCAGATAAACCTCACATTGGACTTGCTGTCTTCCAGTCTTTTGCCTGTGCCAAAGAACTATGTAATCAGAGAACTCCTTTTACAGTAAATAGCCACAATGCAAGGTAAGTGTGACAATAGATTCTAAATCATTCAAAACATTTGGGCACAGCTGGCAGAACACCTGTTGGAAATGGATGAGTGATGTTAGAGACACAAAACAATAGAACCCAAGGAATGTTCACATTCACATAACTTTCACTGTACACTTTTCAGCATCGACAATTTTTAAGTTTAGTGAAAGACTTTGAAGAAAAAGCAACAAACTAGACTCAGATCAGCATTTTATTTTTCTTCCTGAAAACACAGAGCAAACCACTGAAAAAAAGTCCAGAAAAATAAATCATTACCAATTCAACAATCCCACCACCATGTGAAAAAGTCATGAAAATGCTAATTTTCTTTTTATGTTCCCCATACTACCTAACCTTTAATGATAATTTTTATCTCTTTTTAAAAGTCTAAATATATTTTACAAATAAAAATGGAAAATATCTGTCAAGAAAATATTAATTTTAACTTTACTATTTGAACTCCTAAATGTTATTCACTCAAAATAAGTAACCAGCACTTTTTTCTTTCTTTCATTACCTACAAGAGAGCAAGGATGCAGGTTTAAAATGCAGAAGGTGTGTGGAAAAATAACCTAGTTGAATTTCATAGGATTTTTCACCCAACAGAAAAAATAAAATATGGCTTCATCATTAAAATTCCCAATAACTGAATGAAGTATCTGACTTTTTACCTCTGAGAACTCATTTCTTACCAAACAACAAGCATTTATTGCATTCTTAAAATGTACCTACTACGATGTACCTCAAAATTCAAAGCAACTTTTCGAGAAACACTTCAGGAAATAGGACTGGACACAGACTTCATGAATACGACCCCAAAAGCACGGGCAACCAAAGGAAAAATAAACAAACGGGATTATATCAAACTAAAGAGCTTTTGCACAGCAAAAGAAACAATTAACAGAGTTAAAAGACAACCAACAGAGTGGGAGAAAATATTTGCAAAATATACATCTGACAAAGGATTAATATCCAGAATATATAAGGAACTCAAACAACTTTACAAGAAAAAAACAAGCAACCCAATTAAAAAAAGGGCAAAAGAGCTAAGTAGGCATTTCTCTAAGGAAGATATACAAATGGCCAACAGACATATGAAAAAATGCTCAACATCACTCAGCATCCGGAAAATGCAAATCAAAATCACACTGAGATACCATCTAACCCCAGTTAGGATGGCTAAAATCCAAAAGACTCTGAACGATAAATGCTGGCGAGGTTGCGGAGAAAAAGGAACTCTCATACATTGTTGGTGGGACTGCAAAATGGTGCAGCCTCTATGGAAAATGGTATGGAGGTTCCTCAAACAATTGCAGATAGATCTACCATATGACCCAGCTATCCCACTGCTGGGAATATACCCAGAGGAATGGAAATCATCAAGTCGAAGGTATATCTGTTCGCCAATGTTCATTGCAGCACTCTTTACAATAGCCGAGAGTTGGAACCAGCCCAAATGTCCATCATCGGATGAGTGGATATGGAAAATGTGGTACATCTACACAATGGAATACTACTCAGCTATAAAAACGAATGAAATACTGCCATTTGCAACAACACAGATGGACCTTGAGAGAATTATATTAAGTGAAACAAGTCAGGCACAGAAAGAGAAATACCACATGTTCTCACTTATTGGTGGGAGCTAAAAATTAACATATAAATTCACACACACACACACACACACACACACACACACAAAAACCGGGGGGTGGGGGGGAGAAGATATAACAACCACAATTACTTGAAGTTGATACGACAAACAAACAGAAAGGACATTGTTGGGGGGGGAGGGAGGAGAGGGAGGAGGGAGGGAGGTTTTGGTAAGGGGCAACAATAATCAACCACAATGTATATCGACAAAATAAAATTTTTTAAAAAATAAAAAATTAAAATAAAATATTATAATTTTAAATTTAAAAAAAATTTCAAAGCAACTTTTCTTCAGGGGGATGGAAAAGCAAGAAGCAGAGAAATCAGTTAAAAGTTTATGCCAAAACCCAATCATTCAAGGATGAAAGCCTTGAAGAGGATTGTTGAAGTGAGAATGAACTCTGGGGGAGAATTCTAGAGACCAACAGAAGGAGAAGTAATAGAGCCTGGTGACATATTCAATTTAGCAAAAGGGAAAGTAAAACTTTCAGTGCAGTTAAGGTGGCCTTAGTGCATAGCGGGGGATATGACAAAGAAACATAAATTGAGTAATAATCTAAATTTTAATTAGCAGTCCAGAGGCCTCATATGAACATACCTATGTGTATTTTACAACTTAACACTATTTTTTCACATGTTCAATAGTTGTGATAAACACACACACACACTCAAAATTAAGAATTTAAAGATTTGGCAAGACTACAGAAATTTTTATTCCCAGGAACTAAGACATGTTGGCAATCCCATAAGCAATATTGAAAAAGCCTCAATTTATAAAAAGTCAGATGGAAAAATGATTAACCAGACCCAGTATCTATCTGTATTCTGACAATTTTTATTTCACAAATTTTTTATTTTTATAACACAATAATAATAACCCCCCAAATGCATTAGTGCTGCCTGCCTAGTTCTTAAACAAACAAAAAAGGGGTGGTATCAGACTAATTTGTAATAGAACCTGATTCAAAACTAAAATTCAAGTTATAACACTGACCACAGTGACTAACTAGAATACTGTTAAAGTTCAGCAAATAATTTTCCGAGTGTTGGCCTCCTTCAATTGTCACATAGGTATCCTAAAATTGCTTTGGCTTTAAACCGTCAAACCAAAAAAGAACATTTTCCTAGATAATATTTAGAGAAACTTATCATCAAATCATGAAAATCAAAAAAACGTAATCATTATCCCTAACAACTGTAAAATAACAAATGAGGTTCTTGGCTACATATTACTAATAACAAATGAGGCTTGTGGCTACTTATTATTGAATTGTAACCTCTACCTCATTTGTTTCTATAAAGGATTTAAGAGAAAATAAGAAAGCTAACGCGAGGCACCAAAGGTTGGTTAGTTATCACTTTGCTTTGGACCTGACTTTAAGTAAAGTTTATGAATTTTACAAACTCGACAAAATCAAGGACAAACTAGTACATTATGTTAGTCTAGGAAAATTTCAAAATATACAAATACAATGGACTCTGAAGCTTACTTCCAAATTGTAGTCTTTAAGTTTTCATGACAACCTAATAACATAACAGACCACCATATTGTCAAGAACTAGTAAGTTTATGTTGAAGAGTTTAGTTATTGCCCTGATTTTAACTCATAGTGTTGGGTCACTCCTTTAATTTAGAAGCTGTAAAATTAATTCTAGAGCAAATGAGAAATGTGGCAAAAATTTAAATTTGTACTTGTAGCTCTTTTTGAATCACGGATAGAATTTCCTTAAGAATACATCAATTCAAGCATCTGGTTCCATCATCAATTCCCTTAATCCTTTGCTGAAAGTTGGTGATTCCCATTTAGGATATCAGAACACTAAAACAATTTTATTTGTCAAATGGCAGAAGGGACACAGCAACTTAGAGTTCAGATTATGGAATCAGATTGTTTGGTATCTTAGGCAAAGCTCACAAACCTCTCTTTGCCCTAGTTTCCCTTCCACACAGGGTTGTAAAAATAGGTTCTTGTGGAAATTATAATATACATTTAAAGAGGATTTGGCATATGGTAAATGTAAGCCATTATTATAGTTATTTTCTGTGGTGCCTCAGAATCCAAAGCATGTTGAGGCCACTATTCCCCTACCTATGAAAAGCTATCAATTTAACATGCTCCAACAACAAATTCCAAGGACCAAGTAGGGACTTTCAAAACTTTAGATGATAATGGAGCAAAATGGAGTCTAAGGACTTCCTTCTATTTCTCCAACTAGAACAGCTAAAAACCCTGGACGCCACATACAAAACACACAAAGGAAGACTGTGAAAACTGAAGAGGCTAGAAACCTCAGGACCCCAGGTGAACAACCCAGCTATAAGTTCCCTCAATTGTCTCTCTGTCTCATGTATCCCAGACTGAATCAGCACAATGCACTCAGGGAACTAATATACAAGTGAGAAATTTATAGTTGCATGACTTGCTCAGTTTGTGAGCCTTCTGCACACTCCCACCAGTTCCTCTTTTTAGACTCCCCCCAGGAAGATGGTTCTGCTTCCATCATGTAGCCATGTTCTGTGCAGTTTAAACCCTTTCTCACTGTTCTCCTGAGACCTAACAAGTCTGGCTTTTTGTTTGAGTGTTTTCACTTCCGGTTTTCTCTTCATTTTCTTCATGTGGATAAGCAGTGTTCTAGCCATAGTATATTTGGTCTCAATAAATATTATCCCAACTATTGTTTAGAACCCAGCCAAAGAGAGGCTTTACCTTCACTGTCACTATGCAATTCTTCTAATCGTCAGTCATTCCGCTTCCTATCTGGCACCTGCATTTAGGACTTAATTATTTGGTCCAGATTTCACTGTTCTGTATATGGATTAATCTCTTTCCAAAACATACCCAGTATCCACCTCAACTTTCATTCATTGTTCTTCTTTTCCCTATTTGATTTTTGGCCCTTTACAAATTAAAATGATTAAAATTAAACGTAAAAGTAGCATGTGCTTTTACAATAAACCTACATAAAATACCTAAGATTTACTGAAAATAAAACAGCCAAAACATGCATAGTGGGACTCATCAATCCAATAGCTCCAGCTTTGCTCATGTCTCAGAACATAGTGCCCCTTCCAATCTCAGCTCCCTTCCTATCCCCTCTATGCTATGATCTAGTCTATAAAGCACGTCTAATAACTTAAACTTGATACCTATCCTTCCCCCCAGTGTGTGCGTATGTGTGTATGTATGTATGTGAATGTGTGTATAAATGTATATATAAACTTTTAAAATACAAATAATTCATTTGTATACTATGCTATATCTATGGTCCCTAGTTATTTCATGTGTTTAAGTCTAATACACCAAATAAAATCACAACCTTATTGAGAACAGGAACTAAATCATATTCTCATAATTTTCGCCCACTATAAATAGCATGGTGCTAAACACAGAGCAGATATCAGTCATTCAATGCACAACAATTAAACCCCTACCAGTTTATGTGCTGAGGGCTGGGAATTAAGAGAGAAATAGAAGACAGTATCTGTCCATAAAGGGTTTACAGAACACTGTAAAAGAGCCATGTAAACAAACATTTTAAGGTGTATATTGAGAATCAAAATGGAAATGTACTGAAGGCATTATGGGAGGACAGAGAGGGAAAGCTTGACTCTGCCAGTGAAGATAATAGAGAACAGAATCATGAAGGATAAATAAAAATTTGCCAAGTAAACAAGAGAAGAGATGGGAATGGCATTCAAGAAAGAAGAAACAGCAAGTGCAAAGAAACAGAATCATGACTGAATGAGAAAGTGGATGTACTGAGGAACTATAAAAAATGCATAGGCTATAAGTGCAGGTATAGAAAGTGTAGAGACAAGTGACAAGGCTAGAATGGCAGGCAAGGATTGGATGAAGTTGAAGAGCCCTATATGCCACAGGACACATCCCTCCAGTCCTGGAGGCCTTGAGGGTCACTGTAGGGATACTGACAGAATCAGACACCCATTCTGCTGATGAAATGGTAGACAGTTTCGAAAGGAGAAAAAATGGACAGATGTTATGAACCTATTTAGAGTCTAACTGAGAAATGATGAGGATCTGAGCTAAAGGAGGCAGAGAATAGAAGCATGATAATTTAAAGCATAGGTGTGGATGAAAACAATTACAATGAATGATTGGAGAAGACAGCCAAGGAAAGGACTATGAACAACATTAACATCTTCACTGAGAATCAAATTCATTCTTAGTTCAGACAAATTAAATATTTATTTCTATGTTTAAAACTATAGTTCTCAATGTATAAACAAGAAGAAACAGGTCAAGATCAACATTTTATGCCTAAACTGGAAACACTTTATCTATCTACTGATCTTGGAACGTCTTTCAAACACTAAGCATTCAGAGATAACAGAATTCCATCTCCCATGCCCCCACACACACCCCCAAAAAAACCTGTCAAAGTGAAGAGGCTTCAGACATACCTGTTCATCAGGTTTTCTTTTGAAAATGGGTAAAAAAAAAAATCATTTGAAGTCAGCAAATCAAGTCTACAGTCACTCATTCTGTTTGGCTTCTATGCCATTTGACTTCTTGCCTTCACTAGTACCCTCTGTCCACTAGAATTCAAATTACTGCTTTAACACCTTAACTTTTATGCAATCTGGTTAGATATATGGCAAATGGCCTCAGTATAATCTGACATACAAAATCATTTTATGATTTTTCACTTAACATCAGTGATTTAGTTTCTACAAGTTACACGATCATGGCAAATCTGACCTGAATTAGAATACCAACCAGATATATGCTTCTGATATGTGTATCATAAAATGCTCTAATAAAAGCATTCTTTTCTTACTTGACAATTTATACAAGGTAAATCCACTCCAGGTACATCCAGTCTGTTGACCACTTTGAAACCTGTAAAAGAAATAGTAAATAACTGCAGTGAAATGTGAGGCTCACATTACATTTTAACAAACATTTTTTTTAAATGCATACAAAACCTAAACCGTTCACTCCACTACTGGAGGCAACATAAATTTAGAAAGGTAAAGCATTTTCTTCTTAAATCATATGCCCATATTTATTTATTTATTTTCACCCTGCTAACATTCTCCAAGCATCTACTATGCCCTGGGAACTATGTCTATATTGAGAAATATATGAAATCTTACATAATCCTTCAGGTAAATTGACTGCCAATAACTAAGAGCAGCATCTCCCAAAGGCTACTGTGGTGATCAGGCTAATATTGGAATCTTGCCGACATCACCAATTGTAGTGCTCTTAATCCTATTTGTGATGCCAATTGTCCAGCTACACGACCACACCAGTTGTTGGGCTCTTTTACCTGCCAGTAATCCTGCCGACTGGGCCAATTGTAGAGCTAGGGCTGGGTCTCACAGACTCCTCAAGCCCATTCACATACTAGGTCACAAACCCTTCACATGTCAGGCTGGGTCCCCAGACCCCACACATGCCAGGCTGGGTCCCCCCTCACATGCCAGGCTGGGTCACCAGACCCCTCACACACAGATCTATGAGCTAGGTAACCGGCCAACAGGTCCTTGGAAGTCGTAGATTGAAAAGCATGGCTATGCAGAGCGGACACCCAAGGCAGACGCCCACCCACCTGCTTCATTAAAACTACTCTCTCTGAAGAACACAAGAATAGCAACAAAACTAAAAAGATACATTGGCGTGCATGTGCACCACCAACACACACACACACACACACACACACACACACACACACACACACACACTTTGCTTACAAAGGATGTGCTGAACCACACCCAACCAGTCCCGAGGTGAGGGTCCTGACCAAACCATTCTATTTTCCCAACAGCTACCATCTCACCATTAAGTTCTCAGTTCGATGATTACCTCCCTGAAAGCCATCCCCTAAATACTTCAGCCTTTTCTGTCTATAAAACCAAACTCTTTTGTTCAGGTCATTGGAACACTTATTTTATTTTACGTAATAAAGGGTTGCCTAATTCTAGAATTGCAATAAAATCAATTGAGATCTTTAACACCCCCCCACAAAATAAAGCACCTCACACACACACCAGTCAATCTCTATCCTTCAATTCTGTTCAGTTTTTTACATAACAATCAGCCTTTTTTTGAGTTATATTGTTACTGTGTGTGTTTACTTTGTGTATGATTTCTGCTATTAGAGCACAAGCCACAGCAGAACTGGGAAATCCGTCTCATTCACCACTTTATCAACAGTGCCTAGAAGCGTGCCTGGCATGTGCTCAACACACAGGTGGTGGTCTAATAAATGCTTTCAAATCCACAACTGCCAAAATATTAAAACCATATTCTAAATAAAATCCTAACAGGAGTTTATTTGGTACCTCTGTGAGTTCACAAGACCCAGAGAGATACGTATCCCATAAATTGACAAGCTAATATGAATAGATTTATTCAATTCAGCTTCTATCCAACACCATGAATTCAGTGACAGTCAAATGTTAACTACCTTTGAAGTATATTCAAGCTGTCTCTAAAATGGAGAAGCGAGAAAAGGAATATAAGAGGAAACAAAACTAATCTTCCTGCTGAAAGGAGCATGAATTCCATAGTCAGGAATTCATAATGCAAAGAGTTTTCAAAATATCACCCAAGCTTCAAGTTCATTTTTTTTTTGTAAGAGTTACCATGGTTGTGAGAACACACTATATTAGAATAGACAGTACAGAAACTATGATATTCTACATAATTGGGCTCCTCTGGAGGTCAGCAGCATATTTGGATCCAATGATGTGACAATTTTGTTTGGTACTACTATAAAATGTAAAAGAAGAAAACTAACAAAAAAGCACACAGAATCTTAACAGTATCATACTTTCAAAAACATGTGATGGAATAAGGTTCCACTTCCAAAACCTATTTTCTAAAATAACCCAGTATTAATTGCATATTGATGTATAAAGCACACAAGAGTTGCATTTTCTCTACCTTGGATCCCAGACTCAGTTCCATAAGTATAGCCCATTGTATGTAATTCCCAGGTCAGGGGTGCAGTAGACAAATTAATTAGTCTATTAAGTCTCAGTCGTATCCTGGCACTGATGTTTAGGTTAGCACCTTCAGCAACAAGTTTCTAATGCTTAACTATGCTGCCATTTGTTCCTGAGAGAAATTAGCGATGAAGGGAAAAAAGAAAACATGGCTGGGAAAAGTTCCCACTGACCTAAAAGCAGAAACATGCACGTGAGTCAGAAGTAGATTGGTGTATTCATAAAAAGGAGAAAAACTCCAGTTGATTACTTCTTGCTATTTTAAGTGATTAGGAGAAAATAAAATGGCTTCATATCTAAGGGAAATTTAAATAGTATTTAACACTTTACAAAATCAACCTTAAAAAGATGATAATTTGCTATGACTTAGCACAAAAGAAATCAATGATTTCATATGACAAATCCCTGAAGTATTTCATGGGAAGATTAAACACTTGACTAAATATTTGCGGATACTACAAATGACAAATTACATATTTGAAGAAACAGGCGCATGTGTACACACACACACACAACACACACACACACACAGACTATCTTTCACTTATCTTTCACCTTTTAGCCATTAGCTACTGCAGGGTGTATCTAAAAGAAACACATACCATACAGAGTTCAAAATTCAATAAAAGCAAAGTTTGCTGATTATCACACAACACAACAGAATACCTACACATTATGTAGAAATTTTCTCCTAAATTGTTCCATTTCTGTTGTTGAGTGAGCTCATTGTACAGTGAAATGCTTTTACAGTACCACTGACCCAAAAGTGTGCAAAGGATTAGGCTGTAAAAGCTGCTTTACACAAAAGAATATGGTGTTGAGATTGTCTCAGATATCTCTGAGAACAATAATGACAAATGAATAATAAGATAAAGAATAACTCAGTTTACAATGACACTGTCAAAACAAATATCTGTTACATATTGGGCAATCACACTGTTAGAATCCTGATGCACTCACACTAAAGAGATGGCCATTTAAAATCCATTCAGCATACTGGATTACTGAAAAGGCAACTGTAGTAACAATGTCTTGAATTTTCTCCTCAGTATCCTACTATGTGAGTTCTGTAACAGCTTAAATTCATTTAATTTTTCCCAAACTCAGTACCACTAAATTGGAGATTATTAAAATATATTTCTTAGAATTTTTTTTTTCAGGAAATAACCATAAATACTGAAATAGAAAAGAATTAGAGAGGTAAAAAGATAACAATTTAGTATTATTTATAATACAAAAAACTGAAACAATGAAAATGTCTAACGCTAAGGAAGCAGTTAAATAAACTATGATATAATTAAATATTAAGACGTCATTAAGTGCCATGCTTTCAAGGAACATTTAATGGGATACAGAATTCATAGATTATGGCTGGCACACAACGAAGAATTGTTAAATAAATGAAATAAAAATGCAGTTTACAAAACTACATGCATAGCTTGATTCCAATTTTACTATATATGCACACTCATACGGAAAAAGTAAAAAAGACTCACCAAAGTGTTCACTGAGGTCATCTTTGGGTAGTAGAACTAAACACAGTTCTTATTAAGAAAACATACTGTTTCATAATTAGAAATGAAGCTATTGTAGCTACTATAATAACTTGAGCCAAGTGAGGTCGTCGTCGTTGAAGATGATGCTCCTTGTATAATCATCGGCAGAGTAAATGTCAGACCCTTCTGAGTCATGTTCTCATCAACCTCTTAGTAAGACCCCCAGCCCTAACCAGTCCAGCAAAGCTTAATAACCTTCAATAATATCTTTCCTCTGGTATAATTAATCCCTGTTCTTGAACTACTGTTTCCTACTCACATATTAACATAATGTCTACTTATCTGTGAAATGTTGTAAAAATGCCAATATTTCTTTATCTATGGCTCTGGAATTTTTCCTCTGAGGCCAGAAAAGGGTGGGTGGGTGGGTGGGTGGGTGGGTGGGTGGGTGGGTGGGTGGGTGTGTGTGTGTGTGTGTGTGTGTGTGTGTGTGTGTGTGTGTGTGTGTGTGTGTGTAAGCATGTATCTGACAAACTCATTTATTTGTGACAAACTGCCTTAAACCTGTTTCACGTGTGACAATGGATATTTTTACAAGCTCTACAGAAGAGAATCCCATCCTTCAAATTGACAGGTAGTTTCCCTAAAAAATGTCATTTTGAAAGTAAATTTTTTAAATAGCACTTTGAATCAACACTGCCAACATTTTAAAGTGTTTCAAAAGATGCAGTTACTTCCTAGATTTAAAAATTGTTATATCTGCTTCTTAAGATTCAAATTATTTTATGGGCAAAGTCCATTCCAGCCTATCTCTTACAGACACTTTTCTGTACCATCATCTGTATCACCAATAAGTATACCCCACATGTAGTTTTCCTTCCACCAACAAGCAAATAGCACCTCTTTGTTCTGTTTGTGTGGTTACTATGGTAGTGACCTGGATTTTACACCCGGAATAACCCTATTTGGGGCAGGTGAGAGAAGGGACCAAAAAAATGGAAGAAAACATTCGGGCAATGGTTAGCACCTTTAAACATTTACTTTTCATTTGGAACAGGCTTTAGCCAAAATCTACAAAACTCTGACCTGACTCTTCAACTTCTGGCCTTAGTGTTGTGAGGTGAACACCACAACATGGGCAAGATTATCAACCTTTCCCTTTGTTCTTCAGAAGCATTAAACTTCTGCTGCTCATCATCCCCAAAATTTCAAAATCATACTCCCCCCAAACCTAATCAGGCCCTGGTTCACAAGCTCTACTGACCAAACAATGGAATCACCACGTGGTGACAAAGTCTTTGATGGAAAAAAAAATGAGACAAGACATTCTGCTTGCCTAGCACTTTTAAGTGTACAGCTCTCCCTCGCTGTCTTTGAGGATGTCCCAGTAGGTGACACCTGAAGAGGGTAGCTAGTGAAAGAAATATGGTACATTTTCTATTTTCATTGGTTTTCTCAGTTGTCATGAAGTAATTTTCTTGAATACGCACATGCAGTAAACTAATGGTTTTCAAAGTATTTTCCCCCTAAAATGATAGTCTAAGAAAGAAACAAAAACAAAAACCTCCAACAGGTAACAGATGAAAGCAGCTGATATGATTGAAGCATGGAATATGTAAGGCAGAGCTTCAGAGCTTTCCCCACAACCTGTCCACCTTCAGCTTCCCCACAAAGCTCCTTAGACACCCCCCAAATTTTAGAGCCTTGAGGGACATGATTTGAAAAGCAATTAAATAGATCCTGCTCTTGTAACAACAAAGTTAACACTCTCAAGGTTGACTATTTCAGGCAATATAAAACTCCATAATGCTCATTTATTTGTAACTTTAAGGGTTAGAAGTTGTCACTAATTTTTTCCAACAATATTTTACACCATTATTATGAGGGAAATTATATCGCAGAGGCATTTTAAAATCCAGGGGTTCATAAAAGTAACAGGCCCAAGTTCTTAAAAATGCCTTATATTCTCCTAAATTCTTCTAGATTGGGGGAGAGGACAATATTTTTTGTAATTAGCTATTAGTGAATTAGTCACAAAGCATAAAGTCAGAGGCCAGAGTCATGTGAAACCATGCTAGATAAGAAAATTTGTTATAGTAGTTTTAGAAAGGAAAAGAAACACAAGCAATGGTCCTCATGCCTCTTAGCCAGCCAAATAGATGTCCAGAAATTTAATACATCCTACCTCGCTTTTTTTGAATCCTCATAAAACTGACAAAACAAAAAATGGGACTGAGTTTTAAAGAGTCAATAAAAATGTTTTTTAAAGTACTCTGAATCCCTTAAGTGTCATGATAAGGCCTCATTTCAAAGAAACATGGTTGGACATCATGAAAATTTCTGTGTATTTCTATACATATCTTCAAGAGACAGTCCCTTGAGATATTAGCATTTCATCACTTCCTACTTGAAAACATGAGTTTTAATAGCTCATACCACACTATATTATATTGTCTGTTGATGGCTTTTTAAAATTATTGGCACTTGTAAAACTTCTCACTAGGCAGGGAGTTCTTTGAGAGTAGGATGTAGTTTTATTGATCTTAGTTTGTTTACTCATTAATTAATTCAACATTCCTATTGTATACCTACTGGCCCTATGCTAAATACTTATAAGTAATAAGTATATAGGGAAAAAAAAGTCACAGCCTCTATCCATAAATACTTAAAGTGTAACGAAGATTAAGAAAACAAATGATTGCAATATAGTGCCTTAGAGTTCAACCTAGTGTGCCACAGGAGCACAAAAAGTGACAGAGAGCTCATCAGGAATAGCAGGGAACAGAGTAGATCTGAGCTACTGTGGAAGCTTCAGCTAGGCTCTGAAGACCACTGGGAGTTAGTCACAAAACATGATGAAATATGCAATCAGGAGATTCAAGCAGTACCGTACATTCAAGAGTCTCATGTGTTATACTGAGGATTTTGGACTTTACTCTGAGGAACCACTCAAGAATGAGTTTTGGAGAAGTCACTTTGACTATAAAAAGGAGACTACACCAGAAGGAGCAAAACTGGTTGCAGGGAGACCACTTAAGAGAGAGTTATGGTGACTCAGGTGAGAAATGATGGAGTCCTAAACAGCCTTAGTTTAGAACAGAGAATGGTGGACATACTTGAGAAGTATGTAAGAAGACAGAACAGACAGGACCTAAAAACTGAGTGGAGACAGCAGTCAAGAATCAAGGACACTTCCTAGGTTCTGGTTTTGGCAACAGGGAAAACAACAGTGAAATTTACTAATCAGGGAACACAGGAGGAGAAGCAAATCTAGTGGGGGAAGGGAAGATGAGTTTAGTTTGGGATTCGGGACACGTCAAGCTTGAAGGTCCTCTTTACATTCCAAGTGGAGATATGCAGAAATCAGAGGACACGAGGACTTGGTGTACAAGGGAGAGACCTGTTCTGGGACACAAGATATGAGAGTCATCAGCAGCTAGTGCTGGTGGTAAATGAAGTGTTGAAAGTGGATGGAATGAGCCAGCAGAGGGCCCAGAGAAGAAAGCCTCAGGATGAATGCTGGTGCAGCACCAACAAGGGAGGCAGAGGCAGAGGAAGTGGAGAAACCTGCAAAGGAAATGCAGAGCAGCAGGACAGGAGGTCAGGAGTGGGTTAGGAGAGTGCAGAGAACAGAGTTTTCAGAAGGTTATTCCTAAATGTCAAATATCCTTAGATACAGCAAAGAGGCCAACAGATTTTTCAACCAAAGAAGTAATTCATGATCTTTGCAAACAGTTTCAGCAGAGAGATGATAACAGAAGTGATACAAAAGTTACTGAGGAGCGAATAGACGTTGGAACATAGAGAAAGTGGCTCTAGCACAGCTCCTGGCACATATGAAGTGCTCCAACTGATTCTAATTTATTTTTTCCTCTGCATGTCACCCTGTCCAAGTCTTTAAGATATGTCACAATCCCTCAAAGAAACACCAAACAAATGTTCAATGACGGTTTTGACTACAATTGAAACTTTGGTGGGAAGTAAGAGAAGTGCTCTGAAGATAGTTATTGGATTAAAGCATTTAGGAACCTCTATTATCTTAGCCAAGTTTCATGTTCCACAATCAAAGGAAGGTGGAAGTTTTGGGATCATTGGTATTGGTTGGTTTTAAGTGTATGTGTTATGAAACCTATTCCTAGAGTTGTGTCATAAATCATCCTATTTGTATTTTTAAATGAATCCAATGGGAATAATAAAATCAATTTACCCCTATCTAAAATATTTGGAAAATAGGTCCTAAGTATAAAATTTATAAAATACAAATATAACATCAAAATAGATTATATCATACATTTATATGACTTAGTAAAAATTTAGCAAAGTGAGGATGTGGAGAAAAAGGAACTCTCCTACATTGCTGGTGGAAGTGTAAATTGGTACAGCCTCTATGGAAAATAGTATGGAGGTTCATCAGACAACTAAAAATAGATCTACCCCATTGCCCAGCTATGCCACTACTGGGTAAATACCCAAAGGAAATGAAATCAATATATCAAAAAGATACCTGCAGTCCCCGTGTTCATAGCAACACTATTCACAAATGCCCATCAATGCATGAATGGATTAAAAAAAAAAAACATGATGTCCTATCATTTCCAGCAACATGGATGGAACTGTTAAGTGAAGTAAGTCAGGCACAAAAAGACAAATACTGCATCATACCATCCATATGTGGAATCTAAAAAAAATAGTGGTTCTCATAGAAGTAGAGAATAGAATAATGGTTACCAGAGGCCGGGAGGGGAGAGTTGGGAGGAGAAATGGTGAACTAATGGGTACAAAACTATGTTACCTACCCTAAGTGAATCATTGTGCAGTATATGCATATTTTGAAACAACACACTATACCCCACAAGTGTGTACAAATAATGTTTAAAAATAGAAATTAAAATTGTAAATAAATAAAAGAAAAGAAAGAAAGAAATAAGAAATTAAAATAGCCAAGAGACAGAATCAACCGAAATGTCCATCACTGGATAAAAAAATCTGCAGTATATATACACAATGGAATACTACTCAGCTATTTTAAAAAATGATATCCTATTACTTGCAGCAACATGGATAGAACTGGAAATCATCATGTTAAGTGAAGTAAGTCAGGCATAAAAAGACAAATACAGATACCACCCCCAAAAAAAGTGGTTCTCACCGAAGTAGAGTGTAGAATAACAGTTATCAGAATTGGGGGGGGTGTACTAACAGGTTCAAAATTATGCTATCTACCCTAAGTGAATCATTTTGCACTATGTGCATGTACTGAAACAACATACTATGTGCCACAAACATGTACAAATGTTAAAATTTTTAAAAACTTTAAAAGTACAAATATAACATAAAAGTAGATGATATCATAGATTTATATGACTTAGTAAAGTTACTCCAATTTATTGTTCAATTGATTATAATTAAATATTAATTGCAGTACAGGATGTACATACTATGAGTTTACCCATTTCTTTATATCATCCATTAAACATTTCAATAAGGTACAGCTAGGAGCTTATAAGAATTAAAGGATTGCATGTTGTCATTTGTAGAGAACATTGGTACATAAAAGTGATTTAAAAAATATAAATGGGGGCCGACCCCGTGGCTCACTCGGGAGAGTGCGGCACTGGGAGCGCAGCAGCGCTCCGGCCGCGGGTTCGGATCCTATATAGGGATGACCGGTTCACTCACTGGCTGAGCGAGGTCACTAAAAAAAAAAGGACAAAACAAAAAATATAAATGGGTACGATATCTGATATAAGCCAAAGGCCAAAGAGGAAACGTAAGAACTCTATTTTATATATCTTCTAAACTTGTTTTAACATTTCAGGCAAAAAGACAGTACTCCCCTGTTTATTTACACATATCATTCAACCAAACAATAATATTTTTCTCTTGTCTTACTACAGGATTTCTAGAAAAAAAACTCAGATCTTTCACTTCATTTGTATGACAACACAAGAGGTGAACCCACCCAGTATCCTCTCTAAAGAAGCAATCGGAAATTATATCTCAACTCTTTGAACTATTTTTAGTTTATCCAGATTAAAAATTAACCCACCTGCCTTCATGCACAATAATACAGGTTTCTGCATACAACTCTACGTCTAAGAAATTTATAAAAGAACTTCACACACCCATTAGAAAGACTTGCAGATACCAATATCAAAACAAACACACACACACACACACACACACACACACACACACACAATCATCAGATGAGACTTTGCCTGCTAGAGCTATGGGAGAAAAGCACATTTTAAGTCCATTTTACCAAATTCCTACATTTTCTCTCCACAAACAGCTCCTTCTCTTAAATTCTCAATTTCTGTTAACAAAAATAATCAACAATCCACAGACAAAAGAACATTCTCAGCTTCAAAACTTTGGAGTTATCCTTACACCTCCAGTCTCCCTCATTCACTATATCCAATTAGCTGCCAAATACAATGGATTCCACATATTCAATGTTCCAGGCCTTGTTCTCTTTACTTCTGCCACAATACAGATAGGCCCTTTACTATCTCTATCTGTGTAACTTCTAAAGGCATCCCAGTTCTTCCTAAGCAAAGTTGGAATTGCGCTCTATAAAGCTCAGTTCCAAGTTACTACTTTCAGCCTTGAGTGGTTCTCCCCTGCCTGGCAAATTAGGTGAACACTCCTTGGTGTGGCGTTTAAGACCCATTACAAGGCAGTCTTCCTTATGCACAACTATTTCAGGCTCACTATTCTCGAACTTCATTTCTCCATCATTCCCCAGATTCCAATCTCCCTGATTTTACTCACACCATTTCTGACAATTGAATGCCTTTTTGTCCTCTCACCCAAAGGCTACTCCATCCTTCAATAATAATCTCAAACACTGGTTCCTTCACGATGATTTTATCTTCCCCTTCCATCTTTGACCCTGCCCTTCTATGAACCCTCAGAGAATGCCTGTGCCTGGTATACTGCCTGTGCAATGTCTTGGATATTGTTTATTTTTGCTTTTGCCTTATGCCATTAGTAATCAATTCACTGGCTCCAGGAGGGCAGGAAATGGGCCACAACTATTTCTCATCTAGAGAAGCCTATTAATGATCTAATCATAGTAACATTATCAGTATTTGCTGAATTTAATTGAAAACCATGTATCAGTGCAGGTTTAGAGGCAAATCAATTCATCAGTGACACACGGAATGAACAAACTGGTCTGTCCACTAGAGCTTGTATTGTCACTTTCTTGTGCACCAAGCCTGTGACTTGCCCTAGTTGTGTCCAGATCATATGAGTTCACGAGCTATTGGATGGATTACGTACAAATAACTTTCAAACAAAAAAGTAAATATTAGGTCAATTTCAAGTAAGAGAATATCTTTTTTTAAAGTAACTCCTATACCAAAGGAAAAAACACCCTTTTATTAAAGTTTCAAAATAAAATGAAATAGTTTAAATTACACATTTTTTTTAAAGGTCAACACATAAGTTATTTGAGATCATCTGTTTTCTAAATGTTATCTACTGGATTTTCACCTATCAACACCATTTAAAGTTACTATTTTAACTATTTTTTTTAACTGCAAAAAGCAAAGGTAGCCATTTACACACACACGCACCCCTATAAATCAATATAACACTGTAAGATTCAATGAAAGTAGTGACAGCTTTAAAAAATGCAACCTAATGTATAGCCAAATAACTCATGAAACTCAGCATGCATTGCTGACTTTGGACATGATCACCAAATTTAACAAGGTGTTCTTGAGAGAAACAAAACAAGACAGGTCCCCAGAGCATCCATTCAAGACGGCAGATGCATCTGAACTCCAGAGCAAACTCCTCTAGGCTAATATTGTGTTTGGCTTTAAATAAAAATTGTAAAACTTAAACATCTTTAATTGAAGCAATACTTCAGAATGTACGAAAACACTTTGCAACAGTCTGGCTATCAAGTATAACAGAAAAGTTAGAGTAATCTAAAGGCCTAAATATGATCATGCAATATTTCTTTACGGATAAGACCAAGAAGAGTATTATACAAAATTTGCAAAACCTGAAAAACCATTACCACCCATTCAGCTTTAAAACTCTACTTGGTTCTTTGCCTTATCTTTTTGAATAGATAAAGACCTTATATATATCCAAACTCCCATTAAAATCTCCCTAGACCATGTCCAAGTATCAAAGCACTTCTGTGCTTTACTTTACACGTGAATTTGATATGGACTTAGAATTTTTAAGGCATTTGCTCTGAGTTGCTTTTCTAACACTGGGTGAAAGATTTGGCCTGATCTGTGAAACTGTTCTCAAGTAATTATTTTATTTACTTACAACACTTAGCATATGGCTGGCTAAGGTTAGGAAGCCAGTATGTGATTAACAAAAACAAAAGTAAAATTCACCGACTTACATCAAGACAGACTACTTATCTATGGTATCATTAATTCTTAGACTCCCTATAAGTTGTGTACTGCTTCAGAATTATAGATTAATGGAGAAATGACCACTCTTCATCATTCCTATGTCCGCCTCTTTCTCAAAATTTGCATCTTTAAAAAACTGTATTTCTGGTGTAAAAAAAGAAAATAGGTAGCCATAGACTGACATTTACTAAAAACATATGACATTTATGCTCTTGGTATGGGAGGAATCTACATTCCTAACAACATGCTAGAATCTGAGTGGCAGCAGGGTAGGTCTTTCTAAACAGGAAAAGGGAGGTCAACAAATTTCTGATCTAACAGACATGAGTTCCACTTTTTGGAAAGCAGAAAGGAAAAGAGTGATTCAACAAATATTTTGTATAGCCCAATACAAACTCTTCACTTAACAGGCGAGGAAACTAAGGTCTAAGCAGGCAGGAGATTTTACCTCTAACAAAGTCAACTAATTTAGGAAAGTCCAGGAAAAAATATCAAAGGCTTTGATGTAACAGGTAAAATACATTCAGTGGCAATGAATTATTCAATCTACTTAAACATAAAGATTTACTGGCTCACATAACCAAAAAATTAAGAAGCGGTATGAGCTTCAGGTTAGACGTTATTCAATGGTTCAATGAAATAACCAAGAATCAGTTCCTTTTCATTTTTCCACTATACCATTTTATCTCATTACTCCAACAACAGCAGCCAATTATTCCTGAGGCTAAATACTATCCTTCACATTCAGCAAGAAAGAGCATTGTTGTTTCAAAATGCTCAAAGTTCTGTGATTCACTCTGTGAACTGGCTTATGTCACATACCCACCCTGTACACATCATTATAGACAAAAGCATAAAATACACTGATTGTCTTGATATAAGTTGCGTGCAGGGGGCTAAGTTGGCTTTCCTGAAATTCACAGATACTCAGAAGGAAACCATGGACTGTTTGGTGGAAGAGAAGTGGCAAATAAATGTTGGGGAGGCAGCCAAATAGTCCAACCCACCAAGCAAGCCCAGGACACATTTTGATCCTATATCTGACACTTCTGTCCTTGCCCTTTTTCATAGTCCCTGTTTTGAGACATTATGGTAAGGTAAACAAGAATGTTATGTACTGTCAAAAGAAGCAAAATGCCCTCAAGTGTCTCTACTCCTAATTAAGGTAGTAGTGGACAAGGTTTCCCAACAGGGTTCTTATACCTTCCCCATCTCCTCCAAATTTTGTAATGTCAAAAAAGCAAAATGTCATGCAAAAAAAATTATTATCTTTCCCAATTTAATAGTATAGTAAATTTTGCCTACACATTCAAGGGCTAGAAGTCACTATACAAGGAAATAACTCAGCAGATAGGATGATTTCAGTAATTCTGAAGCCCAACTTTAGAAAAGTAGACTACAGTTGCAAAATAGAAATAATAAAAATGTGTCAAGTAAATGTTTTAAATGCCTAAAGGCAGGGAGGAAAAGAAAAGTTATCCTCAGATGCACCAGAGATTTCTTTCAAAAATGAAAGGAACGTCACAGTCCCCAAAATAGCATATACTATTCAAGCCATACCATTCTTAAATTGGATCCCATAATAATTGGAAGCAACCCAATGTCAAAGGCAACCCCTCAAGAGTAGTTAACTGATCATGTTATTTAGCTCCACACTGTAGACTGTAGATTTTCCTAAGGCCCGTTCCAAGTATGAGCTGGACTTTTCAGAAGATCATGAAGAGATCTAGAACCCAAATTATCTTCAGGCTGAAAGATCTAACCTATTACATTTCAAACTGTGCATAGGGGTAGAGGTAAACAAGGCAGAGAAAGTTTTATAACCACCCCCTCCTACTACTATCCCATTTTCAACAGGAATACATCTGATTTTATTCTACAAAAATAGCTTCTGAAATGAGTTCATTTGAACAAAGAGTTTTGTGGCTGAAAGAATAGTTAATCTAAACTCATTATTATTCAGTCTGAGAAACTTAAGTCCAAGAAGGTTCAGTCACTTATCCAGTGGGAATGGCAGAAATTGAACCCGAAGTTCTGCAATTTAATCAACAATTACTGTGCTTCTACTGTGAGTAGATACCCAGAGTAGTCTCTGTAAAACAGACACCAGTCACCAAAAAGTGCATCAGAATATCTAAATAGTCCCTTCAATTTCAATACTTCCTTTCATAAACATAAAATATCAGAATACACAAGCCTGTTGCATATCTGAACCTAATGGCAGCACAGAAGCGGTGAACCCTCCATCCATTTCGGGCCTTGAGAAATCAAAATAAAGAGGAAATTTTAGAACAACCTAGAGAAGAAATGTTGACAATGGTTAAAAGATTGCATAATTTGGGGTGTCAATAACAAATGATCGATTTAAGCTCACAGAAGTTGTAAAGGTAACCTAACATTTATCTTTCATAGAAGGCATTAAGGTCAGTTTTATGGATCCTACTGTTAAGTTCATTCTTATTCAAAATAAAAACATATTGAGGGGTCATCTAGAGATAAAATCTGGCTTTATGAAATAATTTTCCATGCAGTAAGCATGTCGACTAAAATCACTTTATATATGATTGATAACTGTAATATATATTATAATCGAGATGAAAATTTCTTAAAGTCACAGTGGTAAAGAAATAACCATTAAGGGTTCCTCTCCATTCTCGATTTTGCAATCTTTTAACCAACTTTAAAAGAACAAAAACAATAGTTCTTTAATAAAACACTATTAACAGACCATTGAAATTACTTTTAGTCTGCAAAACCAAAATAATTTTTCACTTAATATACATAATGTTTTATTTGTGGTTTAAGAGATTACACATTGCTGCGGTATTAATAATATAACAGAATAGCACACAGGTATATCTCACAGACACTCACATGCATTCTCTCTCACATACCCCACCAGAAATATCCACGTTACACACACATATAAGAAACATGCTAACAAAATGAGAATTATAATTATTTTTCACAAAGAATTGCTAATCCAAGATTATTTGAAATATTAATTTTTAAGATGAGCATATTTAGATTACTGAAAAATAACTGTTTTTCTCCTTCATCAGCTTCCAAAAAGATATTTCAAAATCCACAAAAATATCAATGTGTCATTTAGTTCTAACACTATCATTCTGCAAGGAGACAGGTTGTACTTATCTTCCTACAGCATACAGTATTACTATCCTAGGCTTACTGAAGTGTGGCTTTAGTAATTCTGTTCACATTTCAACATTAACCAAGCTAACAGCGTTTTCTGAGGTCATATTATACCTCAAAAATATCCTGTTTCAATCTCTAGAGGAAAGACAGGTTCAAAATTCTAAACAGACTCCTTGAGGCTGAGAAAAGTCAATGCTACAGCCCACTGAAGGAGTAGGAGTTTCAATTTTACCACTACAACTCTTTTCTAAGTTTAGAAAAGTTATTTTTTTAATGTAGATAAATGCAATTTAATGGCTAATAAGGGTAAAAACAAGCTTCCTTAACCTTCTCAGAGGAAAGAAGATAATGAAGCACATAACTTTGAACGTATTCTTCCAGGACTAAATGTTCACAGATAACCATGATGAGTTCTCTTTCCTTGAAAGAACACATAAAAATATTTAGTTAGGTGTATTTTTTTTACCACTTCAAAAACAATAATTTACCAGTGCCAAACCTTGAAGTGAGCACTCAAATTAATTATGGAGCTATTTGTGATTTGAATTTCTCCCAAAAATGTAATGAAGTGAGGATTCTCTGAAACAGGGGTCACTGTTTAAAATCAGTCAGCATTTGGCATGTTTTGTGGTTCTGCTTATGCTCCTTGGCAACAACATTACAGCTGACCAGAATTTTTCTCAGTGCGCGCTCTTGCTGTGTTTGACAACTGCTCACTCCCACAGCCCTTTAACGTGGGGCTTCCCCAGTTAGGGATACAGGTCCCACACTGAGCCCATAAAACAATTAGTGGGAGGCCTTGGCATTGCATTCAAAGACCTTTATAAAAAGCCAATGTAGCCGGCTGTGTGAAATTTGACGTGTGGAGAGCCCCCATAAAACGCTTTAATGGAAACTGGGGGCTTCTTCTGGAAAAGGCTGAGAAACTGGGCAATAGTTGTATAATTAATATAGTTAGTTAAAAAGAGACAATAAGCATTTCAATAAAATAATCAGAAAGCAATAAAAAACTTTAAAACTCTGGGCAGATTTTATATTTGCAAAAGAAGTCGAAATAACTACTCTTTATAAAGTGTGATTTCCTTATGTATTGGCAAAGTTGTTTTGTTTGTTGTTTACATTTAGAAGAATTTATCTAAATGTCATACAACTAATATAGAAAACCATTAACATCCATTTTCCTCTTTTTTTCAATATCCACTATACCTGTTTTTAAACTTCATATAAAATAGTGTTTGAAGAATCTCCTGGAAATTACGAATCTGACAGTGAAAACTTGCAAGAACACACATTTTCCACTAGAGGCACCATAATCCAATACAGAGTTTGAAGGAAGAATCATTAATATTCACAAAAAATCGAAAGACTAAAGAAAATGACACCACTGTACCCACTTCTACTCACCAGCTCTTTCCAGAATAGGAAAAAAAAAATGACTGAAAATCTCTTAATATATTAGCATGATCTTGAGGTAACATTTTTAGAAAATTGAAGTAACATTTTTCTTGGTAGTCTCCCATTCCCAAGTCAAGGGCTGGATGCCTGGATCATAGAGTTTACCTATAATACAGAAAGGGCTCAGCTCCTGATAAAAAGGGAAGCCCTGGTACGCAGGAAGGAACAAGAAAGCCATGGGAGAGTACACGAAGGAAAGACAGATGGAGCGCAAGGAGATCCGATTTAAGTGACGTCACGGACCCCTACTGTCTGACCTGAACCTTTTATTTTTGTGGGGGAGGACAGGGCTAAAGAAGTGTGTCTGTTAAAACATCCAAGGTTTTTTTTGTTTTTTGTTTTTTTATTAGAACAGCATAGAAAATATCAAGTTTTATCTCAAGTAGCAAGGATAAGTATTGGTTTGTAAAGCATTTGTTTCTGTTAGACATTTGTACAAGAGCATCCAATCTGGATTTTAATGTAAAATGTATTTCTTATTATGTTCATAGTCATAATAGTTTAAAAGAAATTGCCCTAGGAGAGGGCCAACTATCAATTCAACTCCATATCCTACATGACAAGGGAATATTAATACAGCTTGCAAGAGGGTAGTGACAGTTAGATATACTTAAGGCAGTGCACCTGTAGATATCCATGACCTGAGCCTGGCTTGTAAGGGATTCAGAACATCCCACGGGTCCTACTAGAGGTATAGCCATTCTGCGAGAGCCAGTGGAGTAGCAGAAGTCTAGGAGCAAGAAGGGGAGGTGCATTCTTTGAGGTCTTCAAAATCAAAGGTAAACAGCTGGGCTTCAGTGGGCTTCAGTGTTACATACCTGCATGATGACACAAGGACTAGAAAGAACCACTCACCCCTCAGCAGACACGTGTCTAGGCTTATATCAAATCAGGCTTCCAGTAGCAAAGAACCAACAGTGATGGAGAGAACATTGAATGGACCCATTGCCACAGAAGAAGTAAGTTCCCTGTGATAGGTACAGATGTCATATCACAGAGTAATATGTCTGTAATACGACAAGGGTTAAGAGAAAATAAAACATTAAATATCTAAACCAAAGAGAATTAGCTAATCAAAAGTGGCTTAATCCAGAAGAGGCTAAAATACTATTAAGTGTCAAGGTTATCTATTTAATAGCTGGGACTCAGCAGAATGAGCTCATGAGGATGTTTAAATCCATTAAAGATAGAAGCTGCATTTCTGTGTGAGTAATAATGAATAAAACTACCCTCTTGCCATATTTGTCATTTAAAATGAGGCTACACATGAGGATAAAGAACTTAATTTCTTATTAATGCACTATGATGTATGTATATTTGTGCAATTTTAACAGAACTGTCTCAAGACTTAAGTGTGATCAAAATTAAAGAACCTTCATTCCAGAATAATTTAATTGAAAAAACTCCTTTTGCTATTGTGATTTGTGGAATCATTGGTAAGATGATCAAACGTGATTCTGCATATACACAAACAAATGGCAACTATGAAGTACCAAATAACTCATACCTGAAAACTGATTATTTTCATTTATATAATTCCTTTATATTAATATCTTCATTATGTTAATTAAATGTCTTGATTTCAAAACTATTTTTAAAGAGGGCAAGAGAGGCCGTACCATTGGTTAAATTGAACAATCATATTCAAATTATTTAAGAAATAATTTTAGAGTTATATTTTACAACTTTGCCCAAACTAGAAAGGTCAAGTTACGCATGCTTTTATGTGAGCACGGGAGGGGGGGTAAGAATTGGTTCACAGAGAATGATTCAGAACAGTTTTGATAACTATCTATTTCCCTGCAGTTATTAAAATTTCAATGGCATTTTCAGAACAAGATTTAAAAAGCTCATGTTCTTTTCAGATTGTCATTTTAGTTAATTATAAAAAGGAAGAAAAATCAAATACTCAGTTTTATAGATTTCAAAGCGTGAACAGGTGATATGATTTACAATAATACCTTCAATGCTACAAATGCAAAAATTTGAGGCATTTTATTACTAGTACCTGCCAAGGTTACAGAAGTCATATAAATTTTTTAAATAATGGAGTAAATCATCTTTAATCATTTTCAAATGACCTTCTAGAGCAAACCCTCAAATTCTGAATGATAAAAACCTTCCTAAGAGATATTATGTGATCATTAGCTTTATTATGTACCATAACAAATGGGTTTCATATAATGTATCACTTAAATATATACACATTATGAAATACATTTTAACACCTACCTTACAATTCTAATACGAAAGACTTTTCAACTGCCTTTTTGTCAAAATTAGATAAAAAATGTCTTCACTTTAATTTGTATGACTTCACAGTCCCTTAATCCCTGCAGTGGTTGGAATGGCCCCCCAAATCATTAAGGTTTAATCCCCATTGTAACTGTTGAGGGTGGAAAATCCTATTATGGTAATTGGTAATTGAAAGGTGGGGCCTTGAAGAGGTGATTAGATTCTGATGACCATGCTCTAATGAATGGATTAATAATGGTGGTCGTAGGCATGGTTCTGAGGGCTTTAAAAGGAGAGAATGTGAGAGTCTCTCTCTCTCTCTGCTTCTACCATCACACAATGTGATACCTTGTGTCACTGAAGCCACCACCAAGGAAGACCCTCACCAGATGTGTTCCCTGGACTTTGGTCTTCCGAACCTCCAAAACTGTAAGCAATACATTTCATTTTCTTTACAAATTACCCAGTTCCGTGTATTTTTGTTATAAGCAACAGAAATGGACTAATACAAATCCCCATGACTACTTCTCTACTTTATTTTGGTCACTCATTCCCATAATCAGATCCTGAATATTATCATCACCCCAAATGTTCCATCTCAAAATTCAGTTATTCAATGCTTTCTTTCCAAGTGAGCACATTTTTGCTCACAGTTTCAACGCCAAGTGTCTATACCTGGCCCGAACCTCTCTTCTGTGCCCTCCAACCCAGTATTACAAAACCAAACTCATTTGCTTTACCTGGTCCTTTTTCAGTGTTCTCTCTCACAGTGAATGGGCCTCATCTCTTCAGTTTTACAAGCAAGAAATCTAGAAGTCATCTTTGAGACCTCCTATCTCCATCCCATTTTCCAAAACAATGTGAGATCCTGTCCACTTATACTCTATTTCTCTTTTAAATTTCTTCACTTCTCTCCATCTCTATCACCCAAATTTAAGCCTTTAATGACCAAAAGCCTTCCTAAGAGATTGATGGAGTTTGCATGTGTTGCCCTCACCAAAACTCATGTCGAAATTTGATCTCCAATATGGAAGTGTTGGAAACTGATTGAGTCATGGGGGTGGATCCCTCATGAATGGATTAATGCTCTCCCTGGGGGAGGGGGGATTAATGAGTGAGTTCTGGCTCCATTAGTTCCCGCGAGAGCTTGTTGTTTAAAAGACCCTGGCACCTCCTCTCTCTCTCTTGCTTCCTCTCTCTCACTTCCTCTCACCACATGATCTGTTTCTACCTTCTGGCTGCCTGCCACGTTCCACCGTGAGTAGAAGCAGCCTGAGGCCCATGCCAGATGCAGCTGTCCCAGAATCGTAAGCCAAATAAACCTCTCTTCTTTATAAATTACCCAGTCTCAGGTATTCTGTACTAGCATCACAAAATGGACTAATACAGAGATATTATGAGATATTACACCTATATAAATCAAATAAACCTCTACAGGTGCTCAAAACATAATACACATCTTTTTCATACCACTTGTTGGACTTGAAATTTTAGATTTTGTAGTGTGATTATTTGAATAATGTCTATCTTTCCACTAGACCGGTACTGTCCAATAAGATGGCTACCAGCCACATGTAGCTATTTAAATTTAAGTTAATTCAAAATTAAATTAAGAAAGAATTCAGTTCCTTAGCTGCACTAGCCACATTTCAAGAGCTTAACAGCCTCATGTGGCTAGTGGCTACCATACTGAACAATACAGATATACAACATTTTTATCATTGTAGAAAATTCTATTGAACAATGTTGCACTGAAACAAACTCTATGAAAACAGAAATTATGTAATTTTGTACCCATCATCCACCACCTGGCACCTATCACACACCCTGAAACATAAGTAGGCTACACCTACACACCTTCACACACACACACACACACACACATACACACACTAATTAGTAAGAAGGACTATAAAGACAATGGAACAATGACTAGAAATTACCTCCAAAAGTCCACATATTGTTTGGCACATGTACTACCATTCTTGAGAAAGCAGAGCAAAGTTTACATACTTAAATGGCTCTAAGAGGACTGAAAATGTGTGGTTCAAACTGTCACACTAAACATCTCATTTACTGCAGTAGTTCCAATCTTTACAAGGGTTAACAAAAGGAATTGAGTTTTTCAAAATCAAAAAATTATCAGCAGTGGTAGAAATTCTGTATCTTATTCCAAGGGTATTTGTTGTTGTTGTTGTTAATCTTAAAACTCATTACTGCCACTTAGATAAGCAAGTTTATAAGTTAATAATGTAAATCTCACAGCATCTGTTGTTGAAATGGAGATGGGAAGCAGAAAGTACTTTCAATCTCTACTTATGAGCTGCTTAATACATATATGATGCCTACTTGAAAATTACTTCCTAGTGGATTCTTCACTAACTATAGCTAAAATTATATTCAAATGAAAAATACTACATCAAATCTTCATCAATCCAAAGATTGTGTCACCTGTCCCAAAAGCAATATAATCTTTAAAATGTGTTTAAACTCCCCCCCAGGAGTTTAAGAATTCTGAACAATTTTAAGGAAAATGTACTTCTTTTTGGCTAAGAAACAAAATCAGAATAATGTTCATGAAATACTGAATCAAAATTTAACATTTAACTCTGTCCAAAACACCCCTCCTGCATTTTGGGGTCCATTTCTCCATAGAAAGAGATATGGCTATTTTTAATAATGCTTGAATGAGTTGTGAGAAAAATGCCCTCTCTAAGAGGTCATATCAGAACCACTTGCGAGGCTTTCTCAAACTGCTGATTATTCCTATACTTACTCACTCTCCCTGGAGATTCTAATACACCCTGGTTCCAGAGGCAGGTGGTTGTCCACTAAAGACTTGTAGTCACCTTCCATAGAGCTGAGTTGCTGCTGGGAAGCAGTAGTCTAGCAGGAACCACATTTCCTATCCTCCTTCACATTTAGGTGGGGCCTTGTGGCGGATTCTCACCAAGGGAACATGCACAGAGGTTACGTATGTCACTTAGGGCTCAGGTAGGTCAAAAAACAGATGGGCCTTTTCCATTCTCTCTTCCTGCACATGCCACTTGGCTGAGGACACCCAAGGCAACTGTGGAAGCTACATGCCAAAGGACATAGCCCATCCATAAGCCTTGACCCCTGAGCAACCACATATAGCCATGCCTACATCCTTCCCAATAAATCTCCAACCACCTCAGACCCTGTTATCAGTCAAAAACTTCCACTTTGTACTTAAGTGAGAAATAAATATTTAGTGTATTAATCCACTCATATTTGGAGATATATCTGTTATAGGAACTAGATTGACCTTAGCGAATATACTACTCCATTGGGCATACCTCCGTACCACTGGCCAAGATCAATAGTTATCGCCATGGAGTTCTACCATTACTAATGGGAGTGCATCATATCCCTTAGGTGTACTGGAGTAGAAGGAAGACTGAAAATGCTATGAGTGTAATATTATCTAATCCTTTTCAAATCTCAATTTTGAGACCAGTTATCAGGGCTTAATCTATATTAATTTGTGCAAATATTTATTAATTTGATATTAGACTATCTCTTCAAATAATTTGGCAAGTATCGTGAGATCAGTAAAATGACCTAAATTTCCACAAATTACACGAAAGACCACAGCCACTAAAGGAGACCTGGAAACAGAACAACCATACACTGTAAATGCCAGCAAAATCAAGTTGCTTGCAGCTCTTAAATAAACCATAGTTTATGACATCACAGAACCTGAGAAGAGCTCGCTAGCTTCCTTTTCCTCTGTTCACATCAGCCAACAAGTTTCCTACATGTTTCAAAACACAGCTCAAGTGTCTCCTCTTTTTAGCAAACTTCTCCCCACCCTTATTCCCAGACAAAGTTAATCATTGCTACCTGTTACCCTCGTCTCACTATATTTTAATTTAATGGTTTACACATCCATTCCCCCTTCCTTTCTCAGATTCACTGAGCAAAGTGTTGAGTCTCATTCACTGCTATACCTTCAGAGTCTAGCACTAAGCCATTAACATTTATGCTCTAAATAAACTTTTATGATTGAATGAATGAGTCTCCGCTCATCCCACTGTGCAAAGACAAGAAACTATACTAGTCTATTTTGAATACATTGGTATGTATCAAATATCAATCAGATGAAAAGTAGGGTACAGTAAATGTGGTTGACCTAGGTACAGAATGAATGAATTTAATAAATCTTTTTATTAATAATAATTTTTAAACTTATTTGAAAAATTTAATACTGTAGTTTAATTTTGCAGTACAGAAGAAATAAGCAATTATATCTAAAAACCATACATTTACAAATTATATTGAACATCCAAACTTATGTTTATAAATTACCTAGCTTGACCGAATCTTGCTTTGTGCCATTGGTCTCTAATAACAGAAACAAATGCAAAAGATTTCACTTTGAATACATGAATACATCTGGCGTCCCTAAATAAGTGCTGAGCATTACTATCACCTGAGATACTTGGTGTGTTTTTTTTCTTTAATTTTGAGGGGGGAAAAATACTGCTGAGAATATAATACGAGGCATATTTTAAAGCAAAATAACTTCTAATGAGGCCAGAAGGAAAAGATGAGAATATGTTCCCTTATCTCAGGGTTTCTTAGTTGTAATAAATCTACCTTAAGTGTTGCAAGGTATAATAGTAATCCCAGAATCCTTAGTGTGAAGATGTCACCAAAAGCTCCAGTGCTAGACTAAGGAGCATATTGCAAACTAACTTTACAAACCTAGAATGCCTTTCAAAGGCTCTTAAAAATTACAAAAAAGGCATCAAGTACAGTTTCCTATAAGGGCGTTAGTAAATGAGAATGCCACTTTGGGACCTGCTCAGAAATTCTTTGCTCAAACTACCGAAGTAACTTTAAAGGGAAATACGAAAATTAATTAACATTCCAGGAATCCCATGTAACCACAAGCACCTGGAGACACAATAGGCCCCACAATCTCCAGCCATTCATCCATGCAGAGGTTTCTGAGTGGGTTGGTCCAGAAACCTCTACACAGCTTGAAGGTGTGCAAAGGCCGTATTGTATGCTCTACTGTAGCATACCTTTTGCACTTCCTCACAAATAATTACAGTGAGAAGGATAAACAACTGAATAATACGTAAAATCAGGAAGAGGGAGGTGGAATGAATTGGAAGGAGGTTTTCAGGAAAGCATCTCCATAGGCCTATAACTTGTGCTATTATGTGCTAGGTATTGTTCTATGCACTTTACATATATGAAATCTTTTAATCTTTACACTAATTCCATGTGGTGGGCCGTCATCATTACCTACATTTTATACATGAGGAAGCTGAAGCACAGAGCAATTAAGTAACTTGTCCAAGGCCAAGTTGTCCCATAAGCAGTGGAATCCGGTAGTCGTCTTTCCAGATTTTCCATTCTAGCTCTACACTATAGCTGCTTCTCCTGTTGGATATTTGGTATGGATTAACCTAGAAAGTATAGTGAGTCAGTTTCCCCCAAAAGCTCATGTCCACCCATGGTCTTTTGCAGATATAATTCATTAAAATAAGGTCATACTGGATTAGGATGGGCCCTAGGTCAAACAATTGGTGTCCTTAATGGGAGAGGAGGGGACACATAGAGATACACACAGAGAAGAGAGAAGAGTATGTGAAGACAGAAGCAGAGACTGGAATGATGCAGCTACAAACCACAGAACACCAAGGATTGCCAGAAGCCAGGAAAAGGCAAGGAAGGACTCATCCCGAGAGCCTGCAAAGGAGCCTGGCCCTACCCACGTGACGTGACTTCAGACTTCTGGCCTCCAGAACTGTGAGAAAATTAATTTTTGTTGTTTTAAGCCACCAAGTTTATGGTGATTTCTTATAGCAGCCCTAGGACAGTGATACACAAAGCACGATTATGAGGAACAGATAAGAACTATGAACATGGAGGAATTAATAAATCAAAAAATAAGTGTTTTTCATAATTTTTTTAAAGAGAGAAAATATCCGATGTGAATGCATTAACGAGGCACCAATTTGATTAGATGAAAAGTCCTTTCTTCAGCTACAGATATCCATCAACCTACCCTTTACTCATGATTGAGCTTTTCAAATTAATTACTACCTATAATAAAAGGATTGAAGCTGAAGCTAAAAATTGGGGGATCAACATATAGACGGTACAGAGACCCTTAAGAAAGGGTCATATCATTACAGATAATGATGTAGAAAAAGAAGCAAAGTGGATATGAACAAGACCTTAAGGAGCTCTACCATTTAGAGATTTAGGATGAAAAGCAAACAAAAGAGACAGTGAAACTGACAGTAGATAGATAACCAGGAGAGAGGAGCATCACAGAGACCATGAGAAAATAAGATTTTAAGGAGAGATTCAAATAACGCTTGTAGATTAAATAAAGGACCAAAAAGCCAACTTCAAATGTAGTATGTAAAATATCAGACACATACACTAAATAATATGTTAAATTTACCCTTACAAAAATCTCAAATTCTGGTATACTGTCACACCTTCTGATTCAGTCTAGAAAGTGCAATTCTTATGGGAAATACCTACTTGTCTCCTGTTAGAGGGTAACAGGGGAAATTTCCCGTATTTATTTGTAAATCTTTATTCCCCTCCCTCATGACCTTTTACCTTTTAACTTATAAAGACCTCAGACATGTGCATTCGCATTAATTCCACTACTAGATAGAAAAAGTAATACTACATTAGGCACTAGGTACACAGAGGTTTCCCAGTCTAGCGTACAAGTCACTGTGCCTTCCCTAAATGAATTCATAGGCTAACGAGACACACACAAGTAAGCTGTAACAAGAAATGGGAACATTTTTATACACTATGACATACAGATGATCGCAATATGCTAAGAATTCTAGAGTTCTGAAAGGGCTTCACTGAAACAGACAGCACTGCCTCATTTACATCTTTTATTTGGGCGGGGGAAGGTGAGGGTCTGGCTGGTACAGGGATCGAACTCCTGACCTTGGTGTTACAAGGTGTTGCTTTAACTAACTGAGCAAACCAGCCAGCCTCTGACTTACATCTTAATAGATGAGTTATTTAGGAAAAGAAGGAATAAAGAAGAGAGGAGCTTTAGGAGAGAGAGGAGCTTTAGGAGAGACAGGACCGAGGACCGAGCATATGCGCAAGCAATTACCTTATTTGTGGTCTGAGTGCTGAATCTTAAATGATCCTACCATATAACAGGCACCCAAACAAGTATTTCCTGAGTACATTAATGACAAATAAATAAGGTTTCCTCCTAATACAGCATAATTCCCTTTCACCTGTTATAGGCAATACCATTCTGGGTCAGAAACCACAAAAGATGCTTTCCTCTCATTTAAAACAGTATTGCCAATGACATATTTCCAGGTTTTAGTGTATAGTGATGTGGCACAGTGTCTCTTCACCAAGGGAGTATGTCAGAATACACCGAGGAGCTTTTCCAAAATGCACTTGCCCAGCTACCACCTCAAAAATTCTAAAGCAGTACATCTATGATAAGGCACAGGCCACGTGCATTCTGAGAACCCTCCCTGCACGTTTGATTCTGATACAGATCCCAGAGTTCTAAAGCTGACAGCTGTGGTGTAAACAGTATGCTGAGAAGTACTCAAAGGTAACAGCAGTGAATTGAGATAGCTACCTGGAGAAAGGCGGAATGATTCTGACAGATTATAATCCAAGATTTGCTCTGCAAAACCCATAAATTGACTAAATTATAAAATAGGCACAAACAATCGTGTTTGTATTAAAGAGCCAAAAACGTGAGCTATCCCCTAAATGATCTTGTTTGTATTAAAGAGCCAAAAATGTGAGCTATCCCCTAAAAATTGAAAATAAAAAAAAAATATATGATTGCCCTCAAATGTTTACTTCAACATTAATAGATAAGGCCAGGGAGATATAAATGAAAAGAATGCCTTTCTTGGATGAACAGTCAACAAGACTACCAGTGGGTCATAAAATGTTTTTGCTTTAGGGCTGTTAACCCTCAAGTGTGAATATTTTATGTGATTCTTGCCCATAAAAGATACAAATAAATGTCTGGTCTGAAATGCATCAGTATTTGGACCGGGCTTTTTGACATAACCAAAATAACAAATATCAAGCAAAAAAAAAAAGTTTTAGTTTTAATTTGGTTTCCAAAGGTATTTTGAAGTCATTTATACTTTTGGGTTCTCAAATCAACTGGACTTGATTCTAAACTGATTATCAAAATATCTACAGAAAGAAACTTTTAATCTTAGGAGTTATTTAGCATTAGCAGCCAGGAAAAAGTAGAATCACTGGAGATAATGTGAATTACATCCAAATACTACTCAGAGGAGAAAAATCTTGGCTAAGCAGAAACTAATAGTTCCTCGACAAGAACAAACCTTAGCTATGAAATACTTCTTTATAATCGCCAAAATTACTTTGTTCATCTTATTATCCATTAAATATTCCTTTGTAGTTTGATACCTTCCCCAAAGGGGAATAATTACCATTGTTAATGAAAAAATAGAATGAACAGTTTACAAAAAAAAAAAAAAAAAAAAGATGAATTCCACTATTTAAATTGTAAAATATGTCATCAATCTCTTAGTAAATGTAAAAATTCCAAATTTTCCATCAAGATAGAAAAGTAAATGCAAAGAAAACCGGAGACAGAGGGAGAGACACACTGCCCCGCCCTCCAGAAGCCCAGTGGTGATCAAGTCTACCTTTCGCTAAGCCACAGCAGCCAGAGGAGGCAGGTGGCCTGTGCAGGGAGCCCTGAGTATCAGAGCTGCCAGGCCACGCAAAGGAATGCAGAACATGCAACATAATCACATGCCTACCTTTTGGGTGCAATACATAATGGAGTTAATTAAAGGGGGAAAAGTTGAAGAAAGGATATGTAAGTGTAAGAAATGATTAATCAAAAGAGAATTGATTTTCATAAAACCCAAGTCAACAGAAAATACAGATTAATTTTCACTAATTAAGCTGTAAAAAATATTTGCAAGTATTAAAAGTTGTTTTCAAAATATAAGCTGATAACAGTTTTCAAACTATTAACTGATTACTGTTTGCATTAGTAATCAGTTGTTTTCACTATAGAAGCAATATATTCTAGGTAAAACTAAAATTGGGAAATTTGCTATGTTTATCTAAAACAGTCCAATAAAATAAACACAATTTTCTATTTAGTTAATAAAGAATGAGAAAAATTGTTTAAATTAACTCATGCTATTAGGTCAGGTGAGAAATTCATGACTGAAAAATCATCATCACTGTAAACAAAAGGAAAAATTTCCCAATCTTTGGACAAAGTTTGTACAGGAATTCACAAATAGAACATGACTTAAATAAAGAAATGTATTTTAAAATAATTTATCCAAAATAATTCTCATGGTATCTGCCAAAAATAGGAATTATTTAAAGATTTCAAGACTTTAAGCTCAGAGTTATTAAAATTAGCGTACTTAAAATTTAGGGTAGACTCTTTCATATAAAATATTTCTTTTATTTTCTTACAGGATTTTTATTATACAGATAGAATTTTGAGCAATGAAGAAAAATAATAGAGGAATGCAATAATCCAAGCTTACTATTGTGTAGAATAAAGCAAGCCAATGCTAAAAAGTGAGTAGGCTCAAAACTAACCTTTAAGTTTTTCACAACCCGATATATTTTAAAACCTCAGAGAAATTATCTCTACACTTAAATCCATATTTAAGTTTTTCACAACCTGATATATTTTAAAACCTCAGAGAAATTACCTCTACACTTGCTACCAGAGAAAATGTTTTGCATTATTAATTATCAACTCTTTCATTTTGGAATAAGCAAAAGAATGCTTTACAATTGATCAAAGTTTTATAGTCTTTGGTCTCTCTTATTAGTAATTCACGAATCACTTGGGGTGGCTGAATTGAAAACAGCACAGCTAGCTACTGCAAAGGCAATGCAGTAAATAATACTTACCAATAACTTAAGAAAAGAATGAAAAATCTGAGCTATTCTGATATTCTGAATCCCTGTTTGCTACCATATTAATATAAATGTTTACCACTTCTTAGAATATTAGACTAAAATTAACATTAAATCTAACTGAAGGGGCAAAGTGCCTGAAAGGTACTAGTACTTAAAAGTTTCTATTATATGCATTAATTATTATTATAGAATTGTATAACTGTAAATCATATGGTTACATATCCACTGAAATGTTCCCTTCTCATGCAATGGAATGCATTTTTAAAGCAAATAATTGATTTTGGATTGCTGTCTAATAAGTTGAGGTATGACAAGTATTTAAAGTACAAGAACTATATAAATGAAAGTATTGTATAGAATAAACATCTGTAATTTTTGAATTTCCTTAATATAAGGATTCCATATTTCCATAGAATATAAATGGCAGGTTACTATCTATTAAAATTTAGGTTTAAAAAATAAATTATAGGGCCGAGCCCGTGGCGCACTCGGGAGAGTGCAGTGCTGGGAGCGTGGCGACGCTCCCGCTGCAGGTTCGGATCCTACATAGGAATGACCGGTGCACTCGCTGGCTGAGTGCCGGTCACGAAAAAGACAAAAAATAAAAATTAAAAAAATAAAAAAATAAAAAAAATTATAAATATGTACATAATATGTACACATTTATTCACTTTACTAAAGTGTATTAGTTTGCTAGGGCTGCTGTAACAAATATCACATACTGGATGGCTTAAAGAACAGAAATTTGTTTTCTCACAGTTCTGGAGACTGGTAAGTTCAAGACCAAGGTGTTAGGAGGTTGATTTCTTCTGAGGCCTCTCTCCTTGCTTTGAAGATGGCCATCTGTCTTCACATGGTCTTCTCTCTGTACTGTCTATCTCCTAATCTCCTCTTCTTATAGGATCACCAGTCATACTGGTAAGGCCCACCTCAATGACCTCACTTTAAGCTAATTAACTCATTAAAGACCGTATATCCAAATACAGTCACATTCTGAAGTACCAAGGATTAGAATGTCAATATATGAATTGTGGGGGACACAATTCAGTCCATAATACAAAGTAAGCATTTGCTTTATAAAATTCGTAACTGAATTTCATTAAAAGTACTGGACCCCAGGCACATCTTAAATGAGCACGCACGCGCGCGCGCGCGTGTGTGTGTGTGTGTGTGTGTGTGTGTGTGTGTGTGTGTGTGTGTGTGTGTGTGTTTAAGTGAGCAATATAAATCTTTAAAGGAATACAATTTTCCATGGAAATAATTTGTTCTAATTTTTTCAAAAAGACTTTTCAGAGAGTTTACATGGTTAAGACAATACGAAACATGTTAATAAAATAGAACAGCAACAAGAACAAAAGCACACATAAATCAGAAACTGTACAGATACAGGTATACACAAATTCATTCTACTGTGTCCAGTTGGCCTGTAAATTTAACCCTGAATTAACTGGAAACCGAGGTATTAAAAAAGGGGGGAGCAGTGGTAGTAAATGGAGCACTTACCCGTCAAAGAAAGATAGCTGACAGTTTGTCCAGAGACAGAAACTTTGCCCCAGTAGTAAGTTCTAGGAGGCGAGTAAGAAACAGACTAATATAGAAGCATCTCATAATATCTTTTGCCATACCTTTACTTTGCACATAATATGCACCAGTCATGCTGCATGCATAAACTAACAGGATATGAAAAAGCATTCACGGCTGGAAAGTCACTCTTTATCTGTTTATTCATTCATTCAACAAATACTACTGAACCCTACTGTGTGCCCAGCATTTACTACTCTACATGCTAGTGAATCAAAGAGATCAAAGTCCCAGCTCTCATGAAGCTTCTGTTCTACTGAACATATACAGAGAACATAGAGACTGAATCCAACAGTTTGCAGGAATCTAATTAATAATGAGCAAAAACAAAGAACCGAAGCATTTCAGGTTACTCTCTTAACCATTCCATCATTGAAACAAAGCCAGATACAGCAGAGATCAGCAAATGAAACTATTGGGATTTAAACAGTTTATACTTTCTTCAAAATATTAATATTAAATTTAACGTATTCAAAGAGATGTGGAAATTACAACAAATCTACTAATCTACAAATCAAAGATTAAAGGATTCTACTTTTTGAAGATAGAACAGACTACATTTTAAGTTAATATTTCAGACAAACAAAAGTTCAGGAATATTTACTAAATAGTAACATTTTACCCTTTTTGCTTCAGAATCTTCTTTTTTCAAAAATACAATGTTATAGGTAATAGCTAAAATATCACCCCAAGTACCATCACCATCCTTTCCCTCTCTCTCCCGCTCCAGAGATACCTAATCTTCAGAACATTATTTCCATTTGGGTTTCTTGTTTTCATAAATATGAATTCCTAGACATAATAGATACTAATGTGTTTTGTGGGCCAAAGTTTTATATAAATACCATTATATCATATGAAATTTTATATAAACAGCATTATATCATATGAATCCTTTTGTTTCTATCTTCACACGCGTGTGTGCATGTGTTTTAAATGTATTCCCATTGGTACAGGTAGAGATATAATTCATTTACTCCAGCTGCTGTATTTACAGCATAAGTAAATCTATTTGTTATTCATTCCTCAACAGAGGGATAGTCAAGTTGTTTCTTTTACACACATGCACACACTCATCCAGTCTGCAGAGCCCTCTTAACCCTCTATTGTTGAAATGAAGGGGAGTGTAGCAAAGATAGACATATATTCCTGTGAATTAATACGTACATAATTTCTGATCTCTGCTACTCTCTGCTTCATTTACTTCACTGGTACAAGTGTTCCTTTGCACCTGCAGGAGAGTTCCTCCAGGGCTGACATGTAGCTGGGGACAGAGGGTACACACATTTTCTACTTTACCAGGACTGTCACATTGCTTTCCAAAGTAAAGGAAAATAATTCCTCTTTTGCCACACTCTGGCCAATGTTGGGGATATTAGATAATGACTAATTTTTTGCCAATTTGATGGGTATAAAGTGGTATTTCATTGCTGCTTTGGTTTCTATATTGTAGGTTATAGACAACCTTTTGAGTTGACTGAGTCCAAATTTCCAAGGAAGTGAATAGTTGATCGAGAATATAGTGAAAACTCTCTCAGTCATGTTAAATATGAGGATACTTAAAAAAATTCATGGAAGAATGGAATTAAAAGATAATACAAATGTTTCCATGAATTTTTTGAAGACCCCTCATACAGCCTAAAGTTTCAGGTCATTCTCTTTATGCTCCCACCGCATTCTAGTATGTTCTATTTTATTTCTAATCTATTTAATTGACAGTTGAGACTCATTGATATAGTTTTGATATGTTTGTCCCCCTCAAAGTTCATGCTGGAAACTTAATCTCTACTGTGACAGTATTAAGAAGATGAGAATTCCTATTATGGTAATTGAGATGTGGGGCTTTGAAGAGGTGATTAGATTATAAGGACCATGCCCTAATGAATAGATTAATCCATTCATCATTTAATAGTGTTCACAGGTGTAGCTCCGATGGCTTTAAAAGGAGAGCATGTGAGAAGCACTCTCTCCTTTTTATCTCTCTCTCTCTCTCTCTCTCTCTCTCCTGCCATTCTGCCATATGACACCCTGCATTGCTGTGAAGAGTAACCACACACCAACAAGACCTTCATCAGATGTGTTCCCTGGACTTTGGACTTCCCAGCCTGCAAAACTGCAAGCAACAAATATTGTTTCTTTAAAAATTACCCAGTTTCAGGTATTTCTGTTACGAGCAACAGAAACAGACTAATACATTCATTAAATTGATGTCATGGTCCCATTACTGGGTCAGAACACTCAGTTTGGAAAACACTGAGTCTCTTCTATTTCCAATGTGCCTAGGAACAATTCTCTTCTTTTCAGTTTCAGCCTATGACTTGAAGGCCCCCACCCACTCTGCAAAGAGTACTGACAGCAAAGTATAACTAACTGGCTCTCTGCTCAAGGAGTTTCAGGCTCTCAGTCCATCAGTGTTAAAGATCTCAGTCTACTTTTTATATAGGTGTGCACAGGATAGGTTCATGGGAGGTCTGACACACTTGGGGCATATTTTTGAGGGTTATTTTAAGTATTTAGGGGTTTTATTGGGCTTATTCATTTTGCTTTGTTGTTTGGTAAACTGTCTTTCAGATTCCAGAGATATGGGCCAGAACTTTATGCTGAATATGGCTAGAAGTATACCTTATTTTGTAAGTTATCTGAATTCCGAAGATTTGCCATAACAAGATAAAAGTGTTTCCATGCCCCTAGGAAGTAATCAAATAACTTATTACTTAATATTCTTTCTATGCAAATAATTCAAACAGCTTCTCTGCTGTCCCATTTATTGACTCAAATATTACACACATTTGTACTCTTGAACAAAACAATCAGATTTAGGATGTTGGACTTATTTTAAATTACTTTTGTTAACTTTTCTTCTTCTGAGAACTCTGTCCTTGTTTTTAACACACTTCCAATGTATTTAGCTGAGCCTAAGCACTGAAAATATCCAAAGTCATCATCCTATTTGTACATACATATGAAAACTTAAATTGTACCTTTATGATTTTGCACTTATAAATACAGGACCTAACATTCTGATTAACACGTAAAATGTTCTTAAAACTTATTACTCCTATGCTATTTTTTACTGGCTATTTTACCCTTTCTCTCCATTTTACTAGATGCAATATAAAAATACACCATCCAACCAACTGACGTTTTAAGTTCAAGTTATGCATAAAGCCAGTACTGAAGTAGATTTGGGAACCTAGAGCATTACACTGTGGTGTCTTTCTAAAAGTGTGCACGCTCTCAGCATGGAATGTTATGATTGGATAAGTTACAGGTTTCCAAATTTAAAAAAGAAAAAAAAAAACACTGTTTTCATTCCAATCTTGTTTATGCAAAGTTTCTGAAGATTAGAACTGGCAGGTTATTTCTAACCCTTGCCTTTTCTCCCACCTTCCCTGAGCTCCTCTCTTTTGCTGGGAATGTCAACCTGTTATTTTCTGAAACTATACAGTTGCAATTTGCATGGCAAGCTCTGTACCTGATATAGATTGTCAGAAACATATACCTGAAACTATAACTGTACCATGCATGGGTGAACAGGAAAATTTAGTTGAATAAAGAGTATTTATTAGAAAACCCGCCCAATTTAATTCCAGCACAGACACTCCCATTACAAAAGGAAAAGTTTTAATATCTTGCTTAACTTTGACAATGACTATAATAAATTTTCTCAATTTTTCATGAATTTGAATTAGGAAATTTCACATTTCTAACACAAAGTTTCTTAAACACCAATTATAAAATATCAAGCCTTCTTTTGTTATACATCAATAAATAGAAATACACCACATTATTTAACAGGATGTCACATAGTACTAGTAAGAGATACTACTACTGGAGGTCTTCACATCTTTATATTCACACCCACACCTCATATTCAACTACATCATTTCCCAGCAATATCAGTTCTTTTGCTCTAAATAACACATAAGATTTAAAGAAAAATCCAAAGCATTATTCAAAATAATAATAACTCACTTTAGTTACAAACTATTGTAGTGGTCTGAATGGTGGTCCTCAAAGATATCAGGTCCTAATCTGTGGAACCTGTAAATGTTACCTTATTTATAAAAAGGTCTTTGCAGATGGGATTAGATTAAGGATTTTGTAACACAGAGGTTATCTTGGATTATCCAGTTAGGCCCTAAATACCATCACAAGTATCCTTATGAGACAGAGGCAGAGATTAGAGTGATGGAGCCCCAAGTCAAGGAATACCAGCAACCACCAGAAGCTGGACAGGCAAGGAATGGTTCTCTTGGAATATCCAGACGGAGAGCAGCCCTGCTGACACCTTCATTCCAACTCAAGGATACTGATTTCAAACTTCCGACCTCCAGAACCATGAGAGAACAAATGCCTGTTGTCTTAAGCCATTAAGTTTGTGGTAATTTGTTGCAGCAGCCTCGAGAAACTAATACAACTATAATTGCTATTATCTCAGGATAATGTATTGATTTTTCAAAATAAATTAATAAATTGGGGGGGAGGGGTCCCTAGCCACTTTTTAGAAAATGAGTGATCCTATTTAAATGGGATGTGGAGTCCGGGGAGTCTGAGAAGTGTTTTTGAAAGAACTAGGCATAGAAAAATGGAGAATGTTTAAAGTATGAAAGCCAACAGAATGCCTAGTGCAGGGCGTAAATTTAAACTACACTTAAAATCTTTCAGAAAATAATTTGTAAGTAATTATCAAGAGCATTAAAGCACTTTACCCCTTGATTCAGTAATTCTGCTGCTGCTAAGAATCAATACTAAGAATACATGCCAAAATCAGATCAAATTTTATGAATTAAGACATTTCTCATGACACTTTAACCTATACATATTTACACATATTTTTTAGAAACAATCTAAACATCCAAATACAGAAGAGAAAGAAAGCAAACAACCACACTGAGTCTCCTTAACTAAACATCTTTTATATCTGTAAAATATAATGTTTACAAAGAATTTGGACCCAAAAAAATCTTATGTAATAATATTACATGTAAAAAGAAACATACAAAAGAAGATGTAGATAATTGCCTTTTTCTTATTTTAAATGCATAGGAAAAAAGACCAGAAAGAAATATGTAGGATTTATAACTGACTTTTTCTTTCTTTCAATTCTTGTTAAAGTTATACTAAAATATAGCACTTTAAGTTTTACTAAAATGCTCCAGTTTTCTGGCTGATTGGAAGATGTAAGAATAAAACCTTACCATCCAAAACTCCCCAGTGTCTTGAAACTTATCACATTATCTGAAATGACTATGAATATCCATGAGTCATGCAGGATTAGATATTACTATCACTTATTTACACTGGGAGCCCCCAAGGCACAAGAAGTTTTGGAGCCCACTCAAGGTCATCCTACATAAGCAGGAAGAGCTGGGACAGAAGCCAAGTCATGTCGTTCCAGGCGGGGGCTTTATTAACCTCCCTCTGCATGGCAATGGTGCGGCAGCAGAGTCAGGCTGAGCCATGGGAAGTGGTCAGTTATTCTAACCAGAAAGCTTCAGAGAAACAAGATCAAGGCCTCAAACCCATTCTGACTGGCTGATATTTAAGTATGCAAAGACTATCAGGCAAAATGTCTCAGATTTCCCTATAATCCTTTCAGATTAAGCCAAGGTATAAATAAATCAGATTTTATAAATATTGCCAACTACATATAAACACTTGAGATACTCAATCTTTCAAATCAATATCCTCTATTCATTTCACTTATTTCTAATTCAGGATATAGTTTATACTAATTTATTGGTTCAAGTGTCTCTTTACAATAAGGTCTTAGTTTTGGCATGTAATCATTTTATAAAATATTTTAATATTCTAAGAACCAACAATTTTCTGCAAACACTTGCTTACAGCTTGTAATTTCACTTACAGAAACAAATGAAAAAATAATTCCTGTAAAACTCTACAAACTTAAAATAACCTAAAGTATGCAAAAATATATATATTATGATTACACGGTGTCTCGGAATGTTTACATTTTCATTTAAGATTACAGAATTAATTAATAGACATTTTATATTTGTAAATATACTCTAGGGAGCTTATTTGTTTAAGCCATTTTGAGCTTAAGAAGTTTCTAGCATTACAATATAATCAAAGAAATGATATAACTTAGAAAAGGATCATGGTCAAATTAGAGCTAATTTTCAACTTTCAGAATTAGATACAGCAAACTCAAGGCATCAAAAGATTAATCACATAAAATCAACTCTCAAATATTAATAAAAAAAACTCCATTCCCAAACTTTTCTCTTTCTGTACTAGAACAGATGCTTCAGTCATCAAGCCTAGATTTAACTGTCAAAAATAGTGTACTCACGAGCTATCTATATATGAACAGACATCTCTAATTTGAGAAGTTACATCAACTTCAACAAAGCAACAAGAGGATAAACATTTTTTTCAAACTACTAAAAAGCAATATTATTCATTTTTATCCTTTGAGTTAGTATTAGCAAAGACATATTTTTTATAAATCCCCAAAGAGCTTTTAACTGAGACTACATCACTGAATGAAAAATAAATCTCTAGAAGTAGAAAGTTTTTACTGTTGTCCTTGCTAAAAGATTGCTAGTTACATCTAAAAAGTCATATTAGTGACAGAAAAGTCACTATAAGCATAAGGAAAAAATACATTTGTGTCACCAATAGAATTCAACTCAAATGCCAACCAGAAGTTTTCTTGAGACATCCTACAGAGAACCATAAATAGGTTAATTTCCTTTCATGATTTACGTGTTTGTATCACATTTTAGCATTAAATAAAGCATACAGTGCAATAACTTTAGCCTATTTTAGAATGCTCACAGGATGATTTTCATTAACTGAACACAAAATAAACCAAAAAGTTTAGGAAAAAACCCAATTGTTTTATTTAATAATTATGTACTGTATAGGGAATATTTTTGATACCCTTCAAAAAAGACAAATGTCACACACCTCATAAACACCAGGGTACTTCTTAATTATTACTTCGAAGTTCCATATGTTCAAATTTAAACAATGGATTGCCTTGAAGACACCAAAATCAAAATACCTTTCCTTGAACCAACTGTCTGATGGAGCAACTCTTTAAAGAACTTGAATATATAATTTAACAACAGAGCTGAAGCACAGCTGGCTAATTATTCTTCACGAATCAATTTTTAAATTCAATGGATATGTTTGTCTAGAATCTCCATATTTTTGTTAAAAACAATAGAGACAAAATATTCAATTTTCTCATAGATTATAAATCAGAGAAAAATTGAAGGCAGCTACATAAACAGTGCACTGACTGCATGTGTAGTATACAACACAATGATCTCTAAAATACAGCATTCAGCCTATTCACCTCTTTGCTGCCATCTTTGAATAAACATGTCTTAAAGCACCATTAGTCTAAGCAATGAGGGACATTTTTCTTTCAAGAACAAACACATTTTCAACTTTGGAATAGCTATACAACTGTAAAACCAAGCAAAAGAAAAAAAAAGAGCTCTGTGATTCATGTTTACTTTAGAAGTTGAACATGATACTACCAAGTCTCTCCAATGAAAAGGTGCATTAAAGAACTTAAGAGAATATTAACTATTTTCTTTTCTATTGCTATTCTTCTGTATCATGGTATTTGCAGAATAACTTTTTTGCCTAATACTCAGATAACCAAAAGGAAGAAATTAGAAATTTCATCATGAATTTAAAACAATTTTTAAAATAAGATAATGATCGAAGGAATTTACTTTATTTATATAATCATTTTAAGAGGTATGCTAAAACGTGAAAGAATAAAAAAGAAAAATAACTAGCATACAGAGCAGTCTCCCTCAGAATTCAGGACTCAAGATCACCAAGTTTGAAGAAATATGACAAGTTCACTTTCCTTAAATAAAAAAAACCAAAAGTTAAATCAACAATTCCCTATTAGAAAAATGATCATAAGATAAAGTCAAGGAAAACACATTCCAAGTTTTACAAATATCCTTTAAACTGAGTATTCTCAGAAGAAAATCCGTAGAAAGTCAATCCTTTAAAATAAAATAAGGCACAAATGTGATACCAAAATCAGGTATCACAACCCTGCCATGAGACTACATGAAAATTTTTACATAAGTGGTAATTAGGGCTTTCTCTCTCTCCCTCTTTCCTTACCCCTCCTTCAATTCCCTTCCCTACCGCCCCCCGCAAAAAAAAGGCCATAATGGCTATGTTTGTTGAAGGAAAATGGGTGGGGAAAGAAGATATAAATGCTTACTGTTTAAGAAAGTTGGTCTGTGCCAATACATTGGGGAAACTGTTCAAGAATAGTTGATCTCTGAAAATGTAACCCCTGAAATGTTGCCAAGGTCACAGAGACTCAGGGTGATCTCCAACACACACAGTAAGTACCATTTGTGTATTTGCAAAGAGAACTTGCGTAGTAGGTTATTTTTACATTACGCATCTCACTGCAAACAAGTGGGAAAAAGAAAATGCAAATTAGTTGGGTTTTTACAGTATTTCATATCCTCCTTGTGGGATTACTAAAGTATTAGCAGTACCCTGCTTTTGAGATATATGTCATCCCTTTCAAGGTGGGAGTTAGCAGTTTTTAAGTGAAATATGAGAAAAACATTACAATTTCCAAATTCAATTTCAATAACTACATTAACATGACAAGGTTCTCAAAAACTGCCAAAGACAACAAAAGTAAACCGTTTACCTTGAGTAGCACATTTCACTATGGGACTCACATTTTGTACCTTGGCCCACTTTACGTTGTTACCGGTTCTGGACTCTGCCACACAGCAGTAGGTTCCCTCCTCCATTCTTGCCTTTTTTAGATTAATACCTTCCATTTACATTTTGCCTTCTACTAGTGGTTCTCAGAGCACCATTTTACAAGAATGGAAAGGCACCAAGAAATTTTGCCTCAAGTCATGTGAGTCTCCAGCTATACAACAAGTGAACCCAGTTCCTGAGTAATAAAGAACATTTCTGTCTCAGTGACTAGTGAAAGCCAATTTCAAATTCTGTTTATATGAGAAAGACTCAGCTGTTCTTTATTAGCATGATACTGAAATGTGTTTCCCGAATTTATAAAAAAAAAATTTTAAATACAGGAGAAGTCATATTTTCTCTAAGAACATATGCATGTATTCCTACTTAGGAAGCCCACACACAATATGGTGAAGAGCCCACTTCACACAAATTTCCTATTCAAATATTTAAAAAGCATTGGGGTGAAGCCTCATTAAGAAGGACTGAAATGGCCCATTACTACAGACAGAGAGGGCTTGTCTGGTACTGACTATAAACATTAAGAGCAAAGTGTAGAGCCAAAGGGGAATGTTAAGTTTGCGAGTTTTCCTCCTTGAGAATACGAAAATATTTTTCAGTCTGTGGATGTTATGACTCATTATTTTCATTTTTTAATCCTTTCATGTTTTAGATTCATTTAAAACAGAAAAAGATCTATATTTTAAGCACATATCACTTTTTGCTGCATTTTCCTTTTGTTAATATAAATTAGCAACAATACATCAAGAAAAACTTAAAATTGTTCTTATGATCATTAATAACTCTTAAAACTTATTGGACTCCATAATGCTAGATTCTTTACTCCTGCAATCATCATTAAAACCTTGCAGGACTGATATTCCCACTTTACAAATGAAGAAACTGAGGCACAGAATGTAGAATTACTCACGGTGAACTCCCAAAGTTCATTATCCCACACTTCCTTAACAAAAAATTTGTATCTCATTAACAAAATGCACCAAAATATACAAAACTTAATTTAGGAGTTTAAATAACAATGTTTATTTATTTATTTATTTATTTATTTTTTTATTTTATTTTATTTTATTTTATTTTATTTTAATTTTATTTTGTCGATATACATTGTAGCTGATTAATGCTCCCCATCACCAAAACCTCCCTCCCTTCTCCCTCCCCCCCTCCCCCCCAACAATGTCCTTTCTGTTTGCTTGTTGTATCAACTTCAAATAATTGTGGTTGTTATATCTTCTTCCCTCCCCCCCCCGATTTGTGTGTGTGTGTGTATGTGTGTGTGTGAATTTATATATTAATGTTTAGCTCCCTCCAATAAGTGAGAACATGTGGTATTTCTCTTTCTGTGCCTGACTTGTTTCACTTAATATAATTCTCTCAAGGTCCATCCATGTTGTTGCAAATGGCAGTATTTCATTCGTTTTTATAGCTGAGTAGTATTCCATTGTGTAGATGTACCACATTTTCCGTATCCACTCATCTGATGATGGGCATTTGGGCTGGTTCCAACTCTTGGCTATTGTAAAGAGTGCTGCGATGAACATTGGGGAACAGGTATACCTTCGACTTGATGATTTCCATTCCTCTGGGTATATTCCCAACAGTGGGATGGCTGGGTCGTATGGTAGATCTATTTGCAATTGTTTAAGGAACCTCCATACCATTTTCCATAGAGGCTGCACCATTTTGCAGTCCCACCAACAATGTATGAGAGTTCCTTTTTCTCCGCAGCCTCGCCAGCATTTATCGTTCATAGTCTTTTGGATTTTAGCCATCCTAGCTGGGGTTAGATGGTATCTCAATGTGGTTTTGATTTGCATTTCCCGGATGCTGAGTGATGTTGAGCATTTTTTCATATGTCTGTTGGCCATTTGGATATCTTCCTTAGAGAAATGCCTACTTAGCTCTTTTGCCCATTTTTTAATTGGGTTGCTTGTTTTCTTCTTGTAAAGTTGTTTGAGTTCCTTATATATTCTGGATATTAATCCTTTGTCAGATGTATATTTTGCAAATATTTTCTCCCACTCTGTTGGTTGTCTTTTAACTCTTTTAATTGTTTCTTTTGTTGTGCAGAAGCTTTTTAGTTTGATATAATCCCATTTGTTTATTTTTCCTTTGGTTGCCCGTGCTTTTGGGGTCGTATTCATGAAGTCTGTGCCCAGTCCTATTTCTTGAAGTGTTTCCCCTATGTTTTCTTTAAGAAGTTTTATTGTCTCAGGGGGTATATTTAAATCCTTAATCCATTTTGAGTTGATTTTAGTATACGGTGAGAGGTATGGATCTAGTTTCATTCTCCTGCATATCGATATCCAGTTATCCCAACACCACTTGCTGAAGAGGCAGTCCCTTCCCCAGTGAATAGGCTTGGTGCCTTTGTCAAAGATCAGATGGCAGTAAGTGTGTGGGTTGATTTCTGGATTCTCTATTCTATTCCATTGGTCAGTGTGTCTGTTTTTATGCCAGTACCATACTGTTTTGGTTATTATCGCTTTGTAGTATAGCTTAAAGTCAGGTAGTGTTATGCCTCCAGCTTTATTTTTTTTGCTGAGCATTGCTTTGGCTATTCGTGGTCTTTTATTGTTCCATATAAATGTCTGAATAGTTTTTTCCATTTCTGAGAAAAATGTCTTTGGAATTTTGATGGGGATTGCATTGAATTTGTATATCACTTTGGGTAGTATGGACATTTTCACTATGTTGATTCTTCCAATCCAAGAGCATGGAATATCTTTCCATCTTCTTGTATCCTCTCTAATTTCTCTCAGCAGTGGTTTGTAGTTCTCATTATAGAGATTTTTCACCTCCTTGGTTAACTCAATTCCTAAGTATTTTATTTTTTTGGTGGCTATTGTAAATGGGCACGCTTTCTTGATTTCTCCTTCTGCATGTTCACTATTGGAGAAAAGAAATGCTACTGATTTTTGTGTGTTGATTTTGTATCCTGCTACTGTGCTGAAATCATTTATCAATTCCAAGAGTTTTTTTGTAGAGGTTTTAGGCTGTTCGATATATAGGATCATGTCATCTGCAAACAGGGACAGTTTGACTTCATCTTTTCCAATCTGGATGCCCTTTATTTCCTTCTCTTCTCTGATTGCTCTGGCTAGTACTTCCAACACTATGTTGAATAGGAGTGGTGAGAGTGGGCATCCTTGTCTAGTGCCTGTTCTTAAAGGAAAAGCTTTCAGCTTTTCCCCATTCAGGATGATATTGGCAGTGGGTTTGGCATATATGGCTTTAATTATGTTGAGATACTTTCCCTCTATACCTAACTTATAGAGGGTCTTTGTCATGAATGAGTGCTGAACTTTATCAAATGCTTTTTCAGCATCTATAGAGATGATCATATGGTCCTTGTGTTTGAGTTTATTAATATGGTGTATCACATTTATTGATTTGCGTATGTTGAACCAACCTTGCATCCCTGGGATGAATCCCACTTGATCGTGATGAATAATTTTTCGTATGTGTTGCTGTATTCTGTTTGCTAGTATTTTAGTGAGGATTTTTGCATCTATATTCATCAAGGATATCGGCCTGTAGTTTTCTTTTTTGGTTATATCTTTACCTGGTTTTGGTATCAGGATGATGTTTGCTTCATAGAATGAGTTTGGGAGATTTGCGTCCGTTTCAATCTTTTGGAATAGTTTGTAAAGAATCGGTGTCAATTCCTCTTTGAATGTTTGGTAAAATTCTGCTGTGAATCCATCTGGTCCTGGGCTTTTCTTTGTTGGGAGCCTTCTGATAACAGCTTCAATCTCCTTTATTGTTATTGGTCTGTTCAAATTTTCTACGTCTTCACGGTTCAGTTTTGGGAGCTTGTGTGTGTCCAGAAATTTATCCATTTCCTCCAGATTTTCAAATTTGTTGGCGTATAGTTGTTTATAGTAGTCTCGAATGATTCCTTGTATTTCAGATGAATCAGTTGTAATATCGCCTTTTTCATTTCTAATTTTTGTTATTTGAGTCTTCTCTCTTCTTTTTTTTGTTAGCCATGCTAATGGTTTGTCAATTTTATTTATCTTTTCAAAAAACCAACTTTTTGATTCGTTGATCTTTTGAATTGTTTTTTGGTTTTCAATTTCATTCAGTTCTGCTCTGATCTTAATGATTTCTTTCCGTCTGCTAACTTTAGGATTGGATTGTTCTTGTTTTTCTAGTTCTTTAAGGTGAAGTGTTAGGTTGTTCACTTGCCATCTTTCCATTCTTCTGAAGTGAGCATTTACTGCAATAAATTTTCCCCTCAATACTGCTTTTGCAGTATCCCACAGGTTTTGGTATGATGTATCATTGTTTTCATTAGTTTCAATAAACTTTTTGATTTCCTGCTTGATTTCTTCTTGGACCCATATGTCATTAAGTAGAATGCTGTTTAATTTCCATGTGTTTGTATAGTTTCCAGAGTTTTGTTTGTTATTAATTTCTAGTTTTAATCCATTGTGGTCTGAGAAGATACATGGGATAATTCCAATTTTTTTGAATTTATTGAGACTTGATTTGTGACCTAATATGTGATCTATCCTGGAGAATGATCCATGTGCTGCTGAGAAGAATGAATATTCTGAGGTTGTTGGGTGGAATGTTCTGTAGATATCTGCCAATTCCAATTGGTCTAGAGTCTTGTTTAGATCTTGTGTTTCTCTACTGATTCTTTGCCTAGATGATCTGTCTAATATTGACAGTGGAGTGTTCAGGTCCCCTGCTATTATGGTATTAGTGTCTATTTCCTTCTTTAGGTCTAATAGAGTTTGTTTTATAAATCTGGCTGCTCCAACATTGGGTGCGTACATATTTATGATTGTTATGTCTTCTTGATGGATCAGTCCTTTTATCATTAAGTAGTGTCCCTCATTGTCTCTTTTTATGGTTTTTAGTTTAAAGTCTATTTTGTCAGATATAAGAATAGCCACTCCAGCTCGTTTTTCTTTTCTGTTTGCATGGTAAATCTTTTTCCATCCTTTCACTCTTAGTCTGTGTGAATCTTTATGGGTGAGGTGGGTCTCTTGTAGGCAGCATATAGTTGGGTCCTGCTTTTTGATCCAGTCAGCCAGTCTGTGTCTTTTAATTGGGGAATTTAAGCCTTTAACATTAAGAGTTGTTATTGAAAGGTGTTGATTTATTCCTAGCATTTTATTGGTTGTTTGGTTGTCTTAGGTGTCTTTTGTTCCTTGCTTTCTGATTTACTGTTTGGTTTCTTTGTTTGTTGGTTCCTTAGGTTGTAGATAGTGTTTTTGTTAGCTTGTTTTCTCTTCATGAATGCCATTTTTATTGTACTAGCGGGTTTAGATTTTTCTTAGGTTTTTATGGCAGTGGTAGTTATTTTTCAGGAACCAAACCCAGTACTCCCTTGAGGATTTCTTGTAAGGGTGGTCTTGTGGTAGTGAACTCCCGTAGTTTTTGTTTGTCTGAGAAATATACTATTTGCCCCTCATTTCAGAAGGATAGCCTTGCAGGGTAGAGTATTCTTGGCTGGCAATCTTTGTCTTTTAGTATTTTGAAAATATCATCCCATTCCTTTCTAGCTTTTAGGGTTTGTGATGAGAAGTCTGATGTTAACCTGATTGGGGCTCCCTTATAGGTGATTTGACACTTCTCTCTTGCAGCTTTTAAGATTCTCTCTTTGTCTCTGAGTTTTGCCAATTTGACTATGACATGTCTTGGAGAAGGCCTTTTTGGGTTGAATACGTTTGGAGATCGTTGAGCTTCCTGGATCTGAAGATCTGTGATTTTTCCTATACCTGGGAAGTTTTCTGCCACTATTTTGTTGAATATGTTTTCAATGGAATCTCCATTTTCCTCCCCTTCTGGAATACCCATGACTCGGATATTTGAGCGCTTGAGGTTGTCTGATATCTCTCTCAGATTTTCTTCCATGTCCTTGATTCTTTTTTCTTTCTTTTTGTCTGCTTGTGTTATTTCAAACAGCCCATCTTCAAGTTCAGAGGTTCTCTCTTCAACTTCGACAAGCCTGCTGGTTAAACTCTCCGTTGTGTTTTTTATTTCGCTGAATAACTTCTTCAGTTCAGCAAGTTCTGCTACATTTTTTTTCAGGACATTGATTTCCTTGTATATTTCCTCTTTCAGATCCTGTATACTTTTTCTCATTTCATCATGATGTCTAGCTGAGTTTTCTTGTATCTCATTCAGTTTCCTTAGAATTATCACTCGAAATTCCTTGTCAGTTATTTCAAGGGCTTCTTGTTCTATAGGATCTAGAGTGTGAGATTTATTAACTTTTGGTGGTGTACTTTCTTGATTTTTTGTATTTCTGGTGTCTTTTTTTTGGTGTTTATTCATTGTGGCAGGGGGTTTCACAGTCCACCGGTTTGAGACTAATAACTAACTAGGATGTTGCTGTGGTTGCCAATTTGGTATGGCTCCCGCCGTGACTGCTCAGTTGGCCTCTAGTGTCTTGTGTGTGTGGTTGCCTCGGGTCTTGGGCTTCTCCAGGGATCCACCTTTCTGGTCAGCTTGTACTCTGCTGGGCTGGTGGATCACGTACCACAGGGTGTGTGATCTCTGTTGAGCTTTCACTTCCTGTACAGGACTTCTCCCCGTTCTGTGTGCTCTGGCCCAGGCTGTTAGATCGTGCAGTGGCGACCCCACCGGGTGTGTGGTTTCTGTCGAGTCTCCGCCTCCCTGGCCGCACGTCTCCCCCCTCTGTGCACACTGTGCTGGGCTGGGGTGTGTCTTCTGCACCCCTCGTCTATCAGCTGGGCCTTCAAGACCCTGCTCAGCACCGCCTCGCCCACGAAGTCTACCAGGTTTCTGCTAGGCACAGACGACCGGTCTCTCTGGGTGCCTTTGTAGCACTGTGTAGATCTTTCTCGGGTCTTGTTCACCTTTGTATCCCCCCGGTATAAACCGAGTCTAGTGCCCGCCTGCAGCCTGCTCTCCGGCAGGTTCAAGCGGACCTGGGAACTCTCCTACCACACTATTCCCAACCAGAAATTCGTTAGGCTTTTTTCCAAACTGGTGGTCGCAGAGATGTTATCTGCCTCCCAGTAACAGGAAGTTTACCGGGGCCGGAGTCCAGGGTGTGGTGGAGTGACAGTCGGCCCACCCGTACTTTCTAGCCCTCCCAACACTGGTCGGGACGCCCCACACCCCCAGCCCCGCCAGAGAACCGCGGAGGGAGTGGGAGAGGAGGCCGGCCCGCAGGGTCCGGAAAGCCCCGCGCCAGGCCAAGCAAATGGGCTCGGTGATGGCCGAGCAGGGCGGAGCTGCCCGCACCTGGGAAAATGGAGGCAGCACTGGGGCAGTGAGTGGCCTGGTGGTGCAGGCGGAAGCCGCGTGGGCATCCACCCCCCGAACAGAGCTGTGCCAGGGATCACTCACAGTGCTGTGCCAGGTCGGGCGCTCGCTCTGTCTCTGGTTTGTTGCCTTCCGTGTTCTCGGCGCTGCCGCCTCGGGCTGTTCAGTCGCGGCGCCGCTCGGGCGCTCCCAGGAATCTTCTTTAATGCCGGCCTGAAACCTCGAATCCTGAATAGGGCAGCTGGCTGCCTTCAGTGCGGCCCCAGCCTTCGGGATCCTGGCTGCATCCACAGCAGCCCTGGCGCCGTGTTCCCTGTTTCAATACTCGCTTTTGCAGCTAAGAATCAGTTCTTTTCCTGCTCCACACTTCAAAGCTGTTGCCTGTAAATGAGGCAGCCTCTCCTGCCGGGGGCAAAGTGGCGTTGAGCCCCCACGACCGGCCAGCAGCAGCAGTCCTCCCTTAAGAGATGGCCAGAGGAAGGTCCACAAGTTTCCCGGCTGCCTGAGGCCCAGTGGCCACCTTTTCCACCTCAGCTACTCCGCGCCAGCCGCCGCAGCCGCCGCCATCTTGAGACTCCATAAATAACAATGTTTAAAAGACTTTAAACAACCCTTCTCTAGCAGTTAACCTATTCAAAAACTGACAGATAAATGGAACATGAGAAAAAGTAATCTGGACATTTCCCTTTCCCCCTGAACAAATCCCTGTGGGTATTTCAAGTTCCAGTTAAAGTATCCTATCTTCTCTAAAGTTTCCTTACTTTCCATACTGATATAATCGCTTCTTCACTGGGTTATAGAATTTATTTAGCTACTAAATATGACTAAAGGTTATCCTTTTTTTTTTTGTCCTCAGCTCCTAGTACCTGGTACACATTCAATAAATCCTTACGTTCAATAAATGCTTGTTAAAAGAACACATGTGTAATTAAAACAACTCAATTATGAGATCAGATAAAATCTCATATAATTATGAATACAAGTCAAACCTTGTATTAAAGCTTCTCAAACTTTAACACATATATGAATCATATGGACATCTTATTAAATCCAGTGGGTCTGGGGTGGAATTTGAGATTCTGTATTTCTAGAAAGCGCTCAGGTGATACTGTTGGTTCTCAGACCACACTTTTGAGTAGCAAGGACTTAATCTACTGGGATAATGCATACCAGACTTGGTAAATTGTTTAAAAAGCCACATGTTCCTCTTAGATGTCAACCTCCATTTAGACCTGGCACCAAAACTCAAGTTATTAAACTTAATAACTAAGAGCAATTATGTGTTTATGTGAATTTCCCTAAATGAGACAAAAGCTTTTTTGAAAAGAACCATTTTTAATGATGTATATATATTCAGTCCCGCGAGGCAGGACAGTGCTTTATATGTAGGAGGGACTCAACTTAATATTAGTTAAGTAAACAGAAAATTGTGTACAAGGGTAAAAGCTATCACTGATTTGTCTATCTCTTTGTCATAGTCCTTGGCATGGTGCCTCAAACACAGGAGAGCCTCAGTAAATAAATGCTTAATGAACAGATGAACAAACAAGCAAACCATTATATCTATATAAATCACCAGGTTTTTTATCACCTTAATCAATGCAAATTTCTGGCATTTGATCAAAATCCTAACTGATTTGGTAAGTCCTAGATATTAGTGAATCTGCAATGCTATAGAGGCCATACAGATGGTCTCTGTGCTATTCTATTTTTGAATGTTACCTTTTTTTTTTTTTATGATACGTACACTTTCATTCCAACATTTCCTTTTTGCTGTGCCAAGATTGAAATTTGTGTCCACTACTGTTTTGTTTTAAGCTCAGGATTACCACCGTTTAAAAAACCACTCGTACCAAAAATATCAGTGTTAACCATATTATGGAAGCCACTACAATTCTCTTCCCATTTACTTTTTAAGTATTGGGGTCTTAGCTTTAAAAGCACAGAAAAATTACTGAACTGAAGAGATATTTACATTTTTTCCCTAAATGTACCTTGTTAACAGGCTTTTGTTATCAAAATCAAAGAGTATTACCTGCAGAAAAATGCTTCCCATAATATTCAAAAGACTGTTTCATTGAACTGTGACTGTTTCATTGAGCCGAGTTTTATTACTTTATCTTGACATATTTCAGCAATAAGATGTAAGTGGTATGTACAGTGGGAAAGTGCTAAACGTGTTTAAGTTACCAAACAAGTTAACTTATAAGTGTTTAATGTACCAAACAAGTGTCAAGCACCTACTGTATACAATTCATACGTTAGGGTATTGTGAAGAATATAAAGACAAATATCCCAATGATGTTTTGAGAAGATTTAGACAACAAAATTACACCAAAACAATTACAGAGGATAAAAAAGTTCAATTATTACTTTTAAACTAAGTTTTAAAATAAATAAATTAAGTTTTAAGGACACACACTGAACTTAAAAAGATGCAATATTGGTCTTTTCCTTTAACCATTCTTGCGATGGAATAAATTGTGTCTCCCCCAAATTTACATGTTGAAACCCTAACCCCTCGGTTTGATGATCATTGGAAATGCAGACTTTGAGAATTAGGTTTAGATGAGGTCATGAAGGTGGGGGCCTCATGATGGGATTAGTGCTCTTATAAGAAGATACAGTAGAAAGCACACTCTGTCTCTCTCCACCATGTAAAGACACAGCAAGAAGGTGGTAGTCTACAGGCTAGGAAGAAAGCCCTTACCAGAACCCAACCATGTTGGCACCCTGATCTTGAACTTCCAGTTCCCAGACTGTGAGAAAATAAATTCCTGTTGTTTAAGCTACTCAGTCTATAGTATTTTGTTACGACAGCCTGAGTTGACTAATATAACGTCTCTGATTGCCTTTTTTTACCTTTACATAAGAATTATTCTAGGTCATAATTATGCACTTGTAATTTAAACTGCCACAAATGTATTTCTTTATGATATATAAGAGGTTTAGAAGTAGAGTTAGTAAACAAATATTCATTCTTCAATTGCCAATTGTTCACAAAAATGCAAAGAGACAGAAAGAGAGAGAGAGGAAAAACTACTTATTTCAACAAGCAACTCAGAAATACACTTTGGGGGGGGGGGTTACCTCATTAGCAATAAGTGCAGACATGCAGACATTCCCTTACACAAAAACTCTTTCAGCAGCATCAGAAAGAGAATGCTTTTTGCATGTGTCACTTCTCAGGTCCAAGCCTCTAGCACGCTTCTTGTTATATGCAATTAGCTCCATGCCAAGATTTAGTACATTTCATAATAAATCCCTTGACCGCATTAACTGTAGGCTTGGCAAAGTTGGAAAGGCTCTATTCACGACGGCAGCAAACAAGCCACAGGACTTAACCCACAGCAAAATGCACTTGCTAGATGCCAACACACTACAAATTTCAACAGCCTGCCATGCCCTCCATTCATCCCTCCCTCTATTTGCGGTAGAGAAGGAGGCAGAAAAATACAACCTGCCCTGTGACTGTGATTAAAGAGTATAAGGGTGAAAAAAGCTACAGACAAATTTGGTTTGTTTACTTCTTCCTCCTCCTCCTAAATCTTGTTACTAGCTTGTTCCCTTGACCTAACCCTCCAAACCCACCCACCCCACAAAAACCTAAAGTCACTTCATAGATGAGATCCAGAGTTTACCCTCATTTAAACAGTAACCATCTGTTGCTTGCAGGAAGACTGTGGCTCCTTCTCAGGTTTCCAGTTTAGGAACACGAAGCTGTGGTACACTATGGTGATTCTGTATGGGAAAGTTCTCTGCAGGACAGCAGAAGCAATGGAAAAAGGTGGGGGAGGCACAGAACTAAAGAGCTCTTCCTCTCTTTATGTCAGAACAAAGAATAAAAACTTTCATTTCTTTCAATGACCACTTTGGGTGAAAGAATCAGAACTGCAGCACTGCAGAGTGATATGCAGGAGCTTTGGAGTTGTACAAACCTAGATTTCAATTTTAACTTGTATTGTGTTGACTATGCTAATTATTCTGATTTGAGCATCACATATTACACACAAGTGTTGATATTCAATTCTGCACCCCACAGATATGTACAATCAATTATGTTTCAATAAAAAAATAATAATTTAAAAAAAAATTTTAACCTTATCTTGTTTTCATTTTGCTACTTAAAGCCTCCATTTCTTTATCTGGGAAATGGAGATCATACAGTCGTCACATGACTTAGAATTGCGTGACTCAAAATGCCTATCATATGTAAGATACTCGATCAATTCTAGATATTTTATATGATGATATACAAAAGTATTACTGAGAAAGAAAAATATTTTAATCACAGGCAAATTATGATAAAAATATAGAAAGGCAAGGAATAAATATCTTTATTAAAATTCCATTAAGTTTCCTTTTGGATAATACATTTGGAACATAACCATTGTACTATTTATAATAAAAATTCAATAGAAGTTCTCTCTTGCATCCCACACAAAAGACTTCTGGTACTGACATACTAAAAGGACTTTATTATAATTTTTTTTCTGGTTCACTGAGGCTCCAGTATATATTTAAAATAAGAAAAATAAGACTCCTGAAACCTATATTTTATTTTTAAAAATTACTCCTAGTTAAATTTAGTATTGCGTACCAGTAAAATGTTTTGGGTTTTCAGTGAAAGAAATAATGTTTTCCTTGGAGACACAGCATGGTATATCACTGGAGATATATCATTGATAGCCTTTCTAACAATAAAATCTAATGAAATAATTTAGTCCAATATAAAAGACTTTATAAAAAACGTGAAATTGGTACTAGCCTAGAAAACTCGGGTCATTGGGTCACTTAATTTACGGTGCAAGCAAAAAGTTACAGTCAGCACTCCTCTGCCTCAATCCCAGCTCCACCACTTACCAGCTTTGGACAAAATTAACTATGTAATATCTGTGCTTTAATTTTCTTATCTGTAAAATGATAAGGAAGTACATAGCAAGTGCTTGGTATAACTATTACTATCATTCTTCATGCTGTTATTATGAACAATTATATAGTCCTTTAACACCACCTATTGCTATTGCACATACAACAAAGAGCTTTTACTATTTTCTTCTTTTCCTTTCTCTTCTCCTCTGATTTTTTATTATTGTTGTTGTTGTTGGGATATCTCATCTCTACCTTTATTTTAGCTTTGTATGCATGTTTATTTATTTTTAAATACTCAACATCAGTCCTTTCACTGAAGTTCTCCCAGTCATCATTTGGTTGGATATAGCTCATTGCTCTAGTAGATTCTTCAGGAAGAGCTGGTGGGTACAAAACTCCCTAAGCTCTTGTATGTTGAAAACTGCTTTTCTAAAGTCTTGATATTCGAAGGATAGTCTGGATATACAATTCTTGGTTCACACTATCTGTCACTGAGAATAAATAATAATAATAATAATAATAATAACAATAATGAAACAGTTCCATTGTTGTCCTGCTTTGAATACTGGTTTTGAAAACTGCCTTTATAGATGAATTGCTCTTTTTGCCTATTGGCTATGAGAATTTTATTATCATCTTTGAAAGAGGCTAAATCTCCGAATTGTTTGGTTGGGGTTAATTTTCCCATGTAAGCACTTTCAACATGCAAAGATTCAGTGCTTTCTATTTCTGAAAAGTCTTCTTGGATTATATAGCTTCAAATATTAGTTCTGTGAATTATTGTTTTTCTTCTTCAGAGTGTCAAATAATACAAATATTATTCCTTCACGGCCTGTCTTCCATTCTACTACTTTCATTATGACCCATTTTCCTTCTTTGTACTATTTGTATTCTCTTGGTAGTTTTCCTGTCTTTCCTTGATGTCCCTTATTAATTTTCATTTGAGTCTATTCTCCCTTGGGTGCCTTGTAATTTACCTTCATTTTTAAGACGATTTCATCTTTTTCTTCCACTTATTTACTGAGTTAATAGAATTAAAAGATAACAAAGATCTTTCTATGAACATTTTGCAGACCCCTTGTATTTTTTCATTTCTCCTGCCTTTTTTTTGTTTTTCATTTTTAATTTTGTGATTAAAGCTGGTTTTCTTATACTTAAATGCTTGTTTGGGTATATTTAATTCTGTTTAAAGTGCAGACAGAATTTTCTTCTGCTTCCTGTGTTTTTCAGAACGGAGGTGACATTTTCCTCAGTTCACTTGTACGAAAATTCATTACGTGACTTTCTTCAATCTGTACGGATTGTATTTTCCTTTCACTCATTTTGTAATGCTGGGGTATTTTACAAAATTCCTAGTGTAAAGGCACCTTTTTTTTCTGTCAGCCTGGCAAAGTCCAGGTACTTCAGTAGTTTGGTTTGTATGTTTATGTGCTTTGCTATTAGGGTGAGAAGGATTGTGAATCTTTCAAGTGTGTAGTTCTCTTTAGTTTTATAGAACCCTAAAAATAGCCCTTTTTCCTTTCCCCCTTCACCATCCAATTGCCAAGAACCCTTCTTCCTTTCATTTTACCTTTTTTCTCTCCCTGAAAAGCTATGCATTTGAAAGACTGTCCCACATTTGCTTCAGCTGCACATATACTAAAACTGAAAGACTGTCCAATCAAATTGTTAGTCTGGCCATCTAGCCCTTTAAATAGCCCATACTTTGAAATCCTTCTCCCATAGTCTTGTTATCATCTGCCCAGTTTTTGTTTTGTTTTCTTTTTTTGGCAGCTGGCCAGTAGGGGGATCCGAACCCATATATTTGACCTTTGTGGTGATCTCTCCAACTCTTCTCTAGACTTTCTAGCCAGTGTCCCTCTTCTTCCTCCAGCAGGGTCTCCCAGTCTGTGCAGATACTGCAAAGCTCAGCAACATGGCGGGGGAGGGGCAGGAGTGTGGGGGACTGCAGTGTTCACAGTTATTTTACAGTCCTGGCAGTCTCCGTCTTCAAGTGATGTTGAGAGTGTATTTTTGCATAGAAACTTAAGAGTTGTAAATTTATTTCACAACATTTGGAGAGGAGATTTGGGGAGGTTACTCACTACAAAATCTCCACTATCTTTAGCTACCTAGAAGGTATATGGCAATTTTAAAAAACATTTTCCATGACTTTGAAAAGAATGTGTATTCAACAATTTTATATTACAGTATACAACATAGAGCCATTATATCAAACACAGTAATTTTGCGGCTACACTCTCCAATATGCTTACTGATTTGGGACCTGCTTGGTCCAAAAAACATCATGTTTGAATCGCCTGTTGAAAAGGTCCATTTGTTAACTTTTCCTTGTAATTCAGTTAATTTTAGCTTTATAAAAAAAATTAAACCAGGCTTTTAGATACATACAAGTTAGGGATTGTATCTTTCACAATATTTTAATTTTTACCAAAATACAGTAACTTTTTAATCTGCAGTAATGCTTTTCCTCTTAAAATGTCATTTCCTATTATCTCTATCCAAGCTTCTTTTTGATTATTTGGCTGATATACATATATATATATATATTTGCTTTTTATTAAACCACTTTTAACCTATATTTGGGGCATGGCACTTATAAATAGCAGAAAGTTGAATTTTTCTCAATGCAGGCAGTGAGAACAATCTTTGTCTTTGAATTAAAAAGTACAGTACATTTACATTTATTGTGATCACAGATATATCTGAATTTATTTCTGTCATCTAATTTTGTGCTCTTTACTTTTTCCACTTTTACTAAACTTCCTTCTGTAAAGAAAGTTTTGTTTCAAGTACGTCTTTTCACTGTGAATGCTGCATTTCCAAAGCTGTGTCACCAGGGCTCTGTCAGTTTGAGAATTTTCTTATTTTTCTGGATTCGTGTTTTCTTATTTTTGGCTTCTAGAGATTTCCCTTAGTATCTTTCCAGCTCAGCACTGCATTTAAAACTTATATTTAATATTAGATTGAGTTTTTTATTATACACGAAGAACCTTCAACAAGTTCATGGAAAAATAGAATTAAAAGATTGTTCAAATCTTTCTGTGAACTCTTGTAGTACTATCATATTTTTAAAACCCTGGAGGATGTTTTCAAAATATTTATTCTGCCACAATGCCAGAAATGTAAGTCACATTCTTTTTTATATAAATTTAACATTTTCTTCAAAAACCACAAGGCAGTCAGGCATTTTGGCAAAACACCTTTTGTGCATGTTTCTTCCCTTGTTTTATTTATTTTTTTTTTTTTGTCTTTTTCGTGACCGGTACTCAGCCAGTGAGTGCACCGGCTATTCCTATATAGGATCCGAACCCACGGCGGGAGCGTCGCCGCGCTCCCAGCGCCGCACTCTCCCGAGTGTGCCATGGGCTCGGCCCATTCTTCCCTTGTTTTAAATTTGTCAGCCCCAATGATTCCAATTAAAAAGCAAAGGTATTTTGTATTTCCTTTTTACGGTTTTTAAAACAAATCAGAATAGGACAATGTTCAAACTCTACCATTAGATGCAACTTCTTCGAAACAGGCAGAAGCATTAGTCAATTCCTTCTAAACATCAATAATGATGATTCTCCACCAAAAAGAAGCAACATTTTCAATTTTCTCCTTTTTACCAAGTCTTCTTTTCAATGATTGGATGAAAAACACATTAACTAACATCTGTGTACCTGTCAGCTACTGGTATAAAACTAAGCTAGCCTAAAACTTAGTGGCCCCAAGCATTAATTACTGCCATGTGTCTACAGGTCAGCTGGGATGTTCTTCAGGTCTCAGCTGGGCTCACTCAAGCATGTGTGGTCAGGACAGGTTGGGTGGGTGGTTCTGATCTTAGATGCACTCTGTTACATGTTTTTCGGTCAGCTTGCTGGTGGCTGGTTTAGTAGGGCCAGCCTCAAGTACAAGCACTTAGCACTGCTCTACTTGGTTACTCACCTTCCACAAGATAGCCTGTCCTTGTTCTCAGGCAGTGGCAGAGTTCCAAAAGAGAACGGAAGCAAGTAAGCCCTCCTGAGACCAAGGCTGGGAACTGGCACACCCTTACTTCTGCTGCATTCTATTGGCTAAGGCAAGTCATAAGGTCAGCCCAGATCCAAGATTTGGGGAAACAGACCCCACTTCTTAATAGGAAGAGCTACAAAGTCACATTGAAAAGGTGTAGATACAAGGAGAAGGGAAGATTGGGGCCACTGCTGCAATCAATCAGCCACAATCTATAAGCATGAAACTTATGTCTGTAGTTGATAGTTCATGACGTGTCATCTTATTCATGTCTGAAAATTCTATAATACCTAAATAAGATTATGTGAAATTTCTGAAACCTCCCTGATAATGAAATTTTGGAAACCTCCCTAGTGTGGTCATAACTCTGGTCCAATTTGAGGGGATTCTTCATTTAACTGACTTGAGGTCAGTTTTTTTTGTTTTTTGTGACTAGCCAGTACAGGGGTTAAACCCTGGACCTTGGTGTTATCAGCAACATGCTCTAACAAACTAAGCTAAATGACCAGTCCTTTGAGGTCAGTTTTTTATTTGAAACTAGAACAGTAGGCACCTAATTAAGACTTTATTCCATGGGCACTGGAAATCTAAAAAAGGCTTTTAATTGAGGAAGTTATATCATTGGGTTTGAATCTTTGGAGGACCACTCTGGCTTCAAAGTGGACATCAGATTTAAAAGGAACAAACTAGAGTCAGAAAAAGTCTTTATACTATGTGTATTAGTTCATTTTTGTTGCTTATAACAAAATACTTGGAACTAGGTATTTTATAAAGAAAACAACATTTATTGCTTACAGTTTCTGAGGCTGAGAAGTCCAAAGTCCATCTGGTGGCGACAGTGACCCAAGGGTCTCACATAGCAAGATGGTGGAAGCAGAGAGAGCAGAGCGAGAGAGACAGACTCTCTTCTTCTTTTAAAACTCTCAGAACCATGCCACTGACCACCATTTTTAATCCATTTACTATTGCATGGTCCTACAAGCCAATCACCTCTTCAAGGCTCCACCTTTCAATTATCATAAGAGGATTTCCCACCCTCTTAACAGTCTCAGAGGGGGCCAAGTTTTTAATACCTAAAACATGCGGGACACAACTCAAGTTTCTGTGAGTTTTGACGGGACATAACTCAATCCACTACATTCCACCCCTGGCCTCCAAAAACTCATTTCCTCTTCACATGCAAATACATTCATTTCATCCCCAAATTCTTAACTTTTTTCAACTCAAAAGTCCAAAGTTCAAAGGCCCATCTGTGAAATAAAAAACAAGTTATCTACTTCCAAGATACAATGGTGAGACAAACATAGGGTACATATTCCCATTCAAAAAAGGAGAAATAGGCCAAAAGAAAGGGGTAACAGGTCACAAACAAGTCTGAAACCTAGCAGGGCAGGAATTAAATCTCAAAGCTGGAAAATCAGGTACCTTGACTCCATGTCCAACCTTCTTTCCATGCTAGTGTGGGGGTTGGGACCCCAAGACCTTGGGCAGCTCTGTTCCTATAGCTTTCCTGGTCTCAGTTGATGCTTTAGTTCTCACAAGCTGGCACTGTACTCTGGTAGCTATACAAGTCTGGGGTCTCCATGGCAGTGCTGCTCTCATGGCTCCACTAGGCATGGCACTGATGGGGTTTCTCTGCTGCAACTCTGACCCCACATTTCCACTCAGCATTGCTCTAGCAAAGGCTGTCTGCAGTGACTCTGCCTCTGTGACAGATCTTTTCCTGGGCCCCGTGACTTTTCCATACATCCTCTTAGCCTGCAGACCTAACACCACATGGACACCACCAAGGCTTCCAGCTTGTATTTTCCAAAGCTACACATCCAGCCACACCTGGGGCCAACTTACCCACAGCTGGAGTAGCCAAAGCAGCAGGGGTGCTGGTACTGGAAGCAATTTCCCAAGGTGGTCCTGGGCAGTGAGCCCATGGAGGGCTCCTCAAGCCTGTTCCCCAAAACCATTCTGTCTCCCTAGGTCTTTGGGCCTGAAATGGAAGGGCTGGCCCCAGAGGCTTCTGTAATGCCTTCAGGGCATTTTCTTCCTTCTCTTGAAAATAACTTTTCTCTGTACTAATCTTCTTAGCTAATGGTCACTCGGCTGCACCACTGCATGCTCTCTGCTTCTCTACCACATGGCCAGGCTGCAAATTTGCCAAATCTTTACACTCTGCTTCCCTTTTAAATTCTGGCTTCATGTCATGCCTTTGCCACCATAACTCAGCGTAGGCTGTTGCAAGTAGCCAGGCAGCTTCCTTAATGCTTTGCTGCTTAGAAGTTTCATGGGCCAAATGCTCTGGTTCACAACTCCTAAGTTCCAACTTCCACAAAGTCCTAGGGCATGGACACAACACAGCCAAGTTCCTTGCCAGTTCACAGCAAGGGTGGTCTTTGCCCCAGTTTCCAAAAAAAGGGTGGGAATTCCAATTATGATAACTGAAAGGTGAGCCTTGAAGAGGTGATTGGATTGTAGTACCATGCAGTAGTAAGGGGATTAAAAATGGCAGTCAGGGGCATGGGTCTGAGAGTTTTAAAAGAAGAAGAAAGTCTGCCTCTCTCGCTCTGCTCTCTCTGCTTCCACTGTCTTGCAATGTGAGACCCCTGGATCACTGTCACTACCACTAGATGGACTTTGGACTTCCCAGCCTCGGAAACTATAAGCAATAAATTTCATTTTCTTTGTAAGATACCCAGTTCCAAGTATTTTGTTATAAGCAACAAAAACGAACTAATACAGTATGTTATAATGTATAGCAGTAGTTTAGATAAAAGATGATCAGGGTATTAAAAGTAAAAATGTATAAGAGTAGACAAATGTGCAGGATATACAGGTGTATAACTGACTATACTGTCAAATGTGTTTTCAACACACTTACTATATGCCAAATACTCTGGCAGATTCCAAGAATCAATAGTCCATTGATGGAGTTTGGATGTGTTATCCCCTCCAAAACCCACGTGGAAATTTGATTCCCAATGTGGCAGTGTTGGAAACTGAGTCATGGGGGCGGATCCCTCATGAATGACTTAATACTCTCCCTGGGGGAGGGGGAATTAATTAGTGAGTTCTCACTCTGTTAGTTCCCATGAGAGCTGGTTGTTTAAAAGACCCTGGCACCTCCCCTCTCTCTCTCTCTCTCTCTCTCTCTCTCTCTCTCTTGCTTCTCTCGCCATGTGATCTGTATGTACCTGCCACTTTCCGCCATGAGTAGAAGCACCGAGGCCCATGCCAGATCCAGCTGTTCTAGAATCATAAGCCAAATAAACCTCTATTCTTTATAAATTACCCAGTCTCAGGTAATTCTGTTATAGCAACACAAAATGGACTAATACATCCATCTACTCATAGAACTTTTAGTTTAATGAAGAATAGAGACATATATCAAAAATAAAAATCACACAGTCTTCAAAGGATGACTGAAAAAATCGTTTGCTTTACCCTGTTAATAGTTTAATTGCAAACATATACATTTGACTGACATATCTTTAGTCCTACAAAGGGAGTAGAACAGGGGTCATACATCTGTCCTTACCCATGTTTGTTAAATTATCAGGTTTTTTCCTACAATGTGAATATAAATGCATTAGGCAGTGTAATTACTATTTTGTCACAGTTCTTACTAATTCCTATCATCCTACCTCTACCCACCCTATTCCCATTAACCCTCTGAATTAGAAAATTTTAAATTTAAATTTTTGATCTCTATATCTGAAAATAGTCACAAATTAACACTTGGCACAATCATGCTGACGAGGCAAACATTACTTATAAGGGAAAAAAAATCAAGCTAAATAGGTGTATTAGTCCATTTCTGTTGGCTTATAACAGAATACTTGGAACTGGACAATTTATAAGAAAACAAAATTTATTGCTCACAGTTTCAGAGGCTAGGAAGTCCAGGGAAAGCATCTGGTGAAGGCTTTCTTTGGTGGTGACTTCAGAGATGGCACAGGTACCACACTGCAGAATGGCAAAGCAGAAATGAAGCAGAGAGAGAGCAGAGAGAGGCAGACTCACCTCTCTCTTCTTTTAAAGCTCTCCAAACCACACCCCTGACCACCACTTTTAATTCATTCACTATGGCACAGTCCTACAATCTAGTAACCTCTTCAAGCCACCACCTTTCAATTACGATAGGATTTCCCACCCTCAACAGTTACAGTGGTGATTAAGCTTCCAATAAATGAACGTTGGGGGACACAATCCAATCAGCACACAGCAATAGACATCCTATATTCTATACTTTAAATTTTCTACATTATATATATATAGACCAGACTTCAATAAAGAATCCTCCATATAAAAACCACCTTTTGAGTAAGTATAATAGATGAAACGCTTATGAAATATACTAAGTACATTTTTAATGTAACAGAATTATATTATGTGTAATATTACATTTTATACTATATTATAAAAATTATTACTACAATATTTATATTATATATCCCTTAATACATACACAATATATTCCTTAATACATGTATTATATTATAAAATATATTCCCTTTAGATAAAAAATTAAGTTATTAATAAGCTGCTTTATGTTTCCCATAAACAATCTCAAATACTTTGTGAAAATAGAGGAAGGTGTAAACAACAAATAAGTGAACATATGTGTCAGTTATGAATAAGAGATCCTTGGGGAATGAGCTATCACAGTAGTATCTGACTAGTAGCAGAGACTGAAAATATATCAATGGGACAGAATGCAAAAACCCGTCTGTCTTGTTTGAACACACACTCCTTTGAGATTCTGACAAAGTTATGGACCAGAAAATGAAACATACAAATTTGTCATGTAGTTTCAGAGTTCACAGACACTCTCTCCCAAAAAGTTACCTTGGATACACAATCATCATATAAAAGAAAGAGGTATGGACTTAAATCCAGCTGATACAGTTCTCTCATCAGTGGAAGAAGGGAAGCGAACTAGTTACACTTTTCCAGGTCTACTTTTCAATGTGACTGTGGGATGCCATCAGGAAGGGCAGAAGAGCAGAAAGAACCCTGAACTGAGAACTGGGTGCAGCCTAGAAACAAAAGGGAATTCAGAGAAGGAACAGGGGAAAAAAAAAAAAAAAAAAAGAAAGAAAAACAGAAGAAAAAGAGCCATCTGTTTCCCATAATTCTGCCTGGGACCAGTTGTGATCCTACCTACAAGTAACTCTGAAGGTAAGCTATCCATTCAATTTGCACTGCCCGTTAAATCAGAGCAATGATAATATTTTATTAATTCCTACATTTATAATCATGATATATAATTAATGCTCTACACAAAAACCAATTTATTTAACCTCTATCCCATGATCCTGGAGGATGTCTGAAGAGCCCTATATGAAAACCTCAGATACTGTATCTTTTAAAAGTGCTGTGAGTCAGACTGACCTAAATTCAAATCTCTACTCCACCAATTCTAGATAACCTAAACAAAAAAATAAAATGGGTTATCCTGGGCCAGGTAAATAAAGATTCTGATTCTGATTTTCTACATCTGTAAAAAGAAGACTGTAAAATCTCTTCTCCTTTAAAGTGTTGCTGACAAGAAGAAATGAAACTATGTATGCTCAGTCCTTAGCATTGTACCTGATGAGTAGAAGGGAACTATAACAAACAGCAGTAATGGAAGCAAAAGGCAGAATGCAATTCTCCAGCTAAATATTTATGTTACCACTACTCCTATTCCCCACCCCGAAGCTAAACTCTGATGAGGAAAATAATGTTTCTTGTCTCTAAGACAAGGCAGAACTATACACGTTCCCAAATGAAAAGCTAAAATACATTTGGCTAAAGGATAGTTTTTGCATCCTGGAATAGAGAAGACACAAAAGACTACCATGTTTCCCTCTGCATGCTATTAAGAAAATCTTCCTCTATGGAAAAGAAGACTACAATACTATTTTATTTTTTATTTTTATTTTTTATTTTTTGGAGGCTAGCTGGTACAGGGATTGAACCCTGGACCTTGGTGTTATCAGCACCACACTCTAACCAAATGAGCTAACCAGCCAGCCCCATGAACACAACAATTTTAAATAATTAAGCAATCCATGGAAAAATGTCATCCTCCCCAGTCCTTCAATGGAGAAAAATTAGTGAGGGACAGAAGCATAAGGAGCCTTTTTCACAACAGTAGTTCCAAATCTGGCTGTCCATTAAATTTCCCAGACATCTTTGTAAAACTACACAGTCCTGAGTCTGGAATCCAGAATAACAATATTTTTGAGAAGAATTAAGTCAGGTGCATAGCCAGGCACTGTCTTGACCTTAAAAGTTTATCTTTTAACGTATAAATTACGCCAGGGTATCTCAGCCTGTTTTACAAAGATTATTTTTAGAGCTGGAAGGGACCTTAGCCATGAGCTGAAGCAAAATCAATGTCCTTATTTTACCACTGAAGAAAAGGGGGCCTAGAAAGGTAAAAACACTTGCCCATGCCTAGAAGTTGAACCCAGCTTCCTCTCACCGCCAAACTCTTGTGTTACATCTTTTCCACCCATAAGCCTTTGAAAGAAAAAAGGGAGATTTCCTGTCTTTAAAAGTTGACTATTTATATCATTTTATTTCTTTGTTTGAAGGCAAATTGGCTGTTCTGCCTTGAATTTATAGAGACAACAATAAGAAGTACACTCTGAAATTCTGTCAATTCTTGAATAAGAACCAATCAAAGACAGACAATGTTCAGCTACGTTAATGCAAAGACTTTCCTGCTAAGAAAATTCTATTTTTAGTAAATAAGAAACATACATATACTTAAAACAACATCTTACAGGTTTTTTTTTAAAAAAAGTCCCAAAATACTAATAAAATTATAGGAATTTTTGTTGTTGTTTTGCCGTTATATATAACAGGATGTTCCATAAAAAATTATTTTGTTGTTGTGATAACCATGTCTCTTAGACACTGGATGAAAAACCACAGATAACAAATCTATAATTAATTAAATTCAAATTTAATCTAGGAAGTCTGAATAATCTATATGGTTGATATAACACTATACAACATTTTCAATGTACAATTTTTTTAAAAGTATCAAACTTTGTACTAAAAACTAACTTTTCATTGTCTAATGTAGTCTTGTCTATATGCACACTGATTAAATGACATTGAAATATATATTAAGATATGGTTAGACAATATATTTCCTAAAATATTGGCCTAATTCTATAATAATGGAAACAGTTTTTAAAAAGATCTTCTGGACCAATTGACAAGAAAAAACAACAACTGGATACTACAAAAACAAGAATTCAAATATTAAATAAATCCAAATATTTTCCATGGTGCTTTCCATTAATACCTTAATCATTTTAAGAGTATCCTTGTCTGTTCTGCTCTACCAGGGAGTATGGCATGTCATACTTCCTGGAAGAACAAGACAGGATATCAGTTCAAATGCTAGCTTTACATTTACTTGCTGGATTATTTTAGACAGGTTACTTAATCTCTCTATGCCTTAGTTTCCTTATCTACAAAACAAGCAATTAGCAGCAACTACTACCTAAGATTATTATGAAGACTGAATGACAGAATAGGTCCAGAAACATACAGTACATTCTCCATCTATTAACTATTATTTCCATCTAAATTGCCATTTTTTGGCTTTCTACATCTGGAAACTAGAAGAAACTATAACGAAAAAATCATTAAACTAGAAGGTAAGCAACAAACTAAAAATATTTGATAAAAATGACAGCCAAAGAGTTGATAATCTTAATTACATAAGGAGCTCATACAGATTACTAATAAGCTAAAACTGCAATAGATAAATTGGCAAACACATGAACAGGAAACTCACAGAAGATGAAATATAAATGTCTAATAAGTATACCCTCCCCCCCCCCAAAAAAGAGCCTCTTAAATGAAATTTATGGAAGGCCATTGTTTTGGATTGAGTTTTCACACTAGGCCCAACAGACCAGAATGGAGTCTTATGCTAGGTGTCACATAATCAAACTAAAGTTTGAAACATTAAGGAAAAAAAAAAAAGGAGATTCACAGTAACCTATCAGAAGGTGCTGAGTTTACCTGGGCCACATGACGAGAAATTCTCCTCTGTTTCAACTCTGTAAGGAGAGTAACTTTGAGCAACTCCCCCCCCCCCTTTTTTTGTTGCAGCTATCCAGTACAGGGAGCTGAACCATTGACCTTGGTGTTGTTATAACACCATGCTCTAACCAACTGAGCTAACCAGCCAGCTCAAGGAGAGTAACTCTGAAATGACCAATCTGCTTTTTGTTCCCTGTTTTTGCTTGTTTTTCAGCCCTTTTCTGCCTGAAAAGCCCATCTCCTCTGCTCAGCTCATCAGATCATGATCACCTTTTCTTGCTTATTTTCTTCTTACTGAAAATGAACTGGCTCAATCTCATTGACACACCTGGTTAGTAATTCTTATTCTTTTTTCAGGGTACATTAGATTTCACTTACTTTCTAATTACCAAGAACAAATTAAGAGATCTCTGTAAACTGACTTATAAATTCTCTGACATCCAGATCCTTAAGAGTTGTTAATTCACATTCACTGTTCTTTTCTGTCTCACACTGAAGAGATAGATGTTTATTCACCTTAAATGTAGGGGCTGTCAATTGAGAGATTCAGGTCTGAAACCTTTTACAGCCTTCTTATTTCCTCCCTCTTTGAGGGCTATGATTCAGGTAGCTGCCACCAGGTGAATGATGCTACCTTTGCTTGCTTACAAAAGAGCAAAAATAAGGGAGCATACTCAGTAGAGTCTATTTTTATAGAAAACTATAAAAATTAACAATTACTGGCATCCATAAGCCTTTAAATAGAAATATAATGTGGAACAAGTTTGAAAATGACACAAGCCCTTCTGTGCAGGTTTTCAGACCTTCTTGGTCTCCTAAACTCTCCACTCAGATTTTCTGAGCAACTTTTCCTGCCTCTATAACCAGTCATGTTATGAAGGTGAACTTCTTCACTCCAACAAGTATTTAATTCATGTCCCTAAATATTTCATTTTCAAAGAAATATGCAGTGATTTCCTCTCATAGAATTTGCCATTAATCTTGTAATATTGAGCAAATATTCTAGGAAACAAACAAAAAAATGAAACATAATTTCCAAAACAACATTTAAAAAGAAAACTAGAAAATATTATCAATTACTAATCAAAAGGTAAAAATTATATTATGTTTTATTTAATATTATCTTCACCTTTCATTACAACTTAAATATTTAAAAATATGGACAGAACTGTGGAGATTAAGTTGGAGAATCACTGCATTGGCATTCTCACAGAAATTATTTTATATAGTTGTTTTTGACTGAAAACAAACTAGGTGGTGAAAATTAAGAGATATTCGTAAAATAGAGAATTTTACATAAAAGTAGGATTTGGCTAAGAATGTGAGTTTGTAGCTGAAACTGTCAGTTGATGTGTGTTAATGAAGGTTCTACTGCAGAGTAATTGTTCAAATAGCATTATAGGTTTTCAATATAACATACCAGTAAAGATCAGGTGGTTTCAATTTAATTCCAGCTCTACCACTCACTGTCTGTGTAACTGCAGGCAAGCTTCTTAATTTTCTAATGCTTCAGTTTTAACAGCTAAAAAATGGGAATATTAACAGAACCTTCCTCACAGCCTTGTTGTGAAGAATAAATTGAATACATGTAAAGCATTCATAAACTATAAAAAAAAATAGCTACACAGAAGGACAAAATGGTTAGAAAAGAGTCTCCAAGTGAACAGTCACTAATGTACAGGGCAACCTCCTGAGAGATGGGGCCTCTGAAGTCCACACCACCACCTGTTTCACATTTGTCCTCTAAAATCAGTGCAACCAACAGGAACTATTAGCATGAAAAGTACAATGGACTGGATTTGCTTGAAAACAGCATGATTTTGTAATCTAGTTTGTAGAAACATTGAAAAATGTTATCATGACGATATCAGCAATATTTGGGAAAAGATTACTACCAAGTGTGTAAATGTTTGAGGAACATACTAAGCATGTAAGCCAACATTTCAAATGAAAGGCATGAGTTACTTTCTCATTATAGAACAAATCCACATCCACTTTGTCATGTTGATTTATACCAGCTTCCTTATCTTATGTGTTTTTACTGATAATTGAAAGAACAATTGTACATTCCATTCATTGTATAAAATATATTATCTTTCTGGTGACTTCAGCATACCACAAAGTCAGAATGTCAAAAAGCAATAATGATGTCTACCAAACACTCCAAACACTTTAATAATTACTATGGTCTTACCTTTATCAACAAGGCAAAAAGTGACCTTCCCTTCCTTTCACGTCTAGGAAAGAGTAAGTTGAACTCCACCCTGTCAACAAAGGGAAAAAAAACTGAGTTGCTATTTGTTTAAATCTATTGCGCCTTGAGAAAAGTTTGGGTTATCATTTACCAGTTCAAATGCACAACCAATGGTAATATATAATTGAATTGAGAAAAAAAAAGCATGGTTATACTAAAGCAGCTCAAAGTTCTAACTTTTGGGCTCCCAGCTTAAAAAAGAGAAAATATAATATTCCACGTAGCAGAATTACAGACACCATATGAAGTTTCTCTGACATTTTTCCAAAAAGAAGTAAATAATAGGTCTAAGCAGACTTGCAGTTTTAGGACATTATTCAGGGCAAGGATTTTACTTAAATAAAAGGATAGCCACAGATTTTGAGAGTAATTATATCAACTAGATTTTAATCCATAACATCTTTCTAGCCAAGTCTATTTACTAAAAAATAGAAAGAAAAAAAAAATCAGATGTGCATAGCCCTTTGTTAGTATTCACATCATGAATACCCTATTCTATTTAAACCATAATTAGAACTTAATAAGGTATATATAGTTCAATACACATATGGAAATGTTTTTCTATATTTCCGTATTCTCCATGTTTTTCCATATTTTCCAAAACATAAATAAGAGAGACACAGAATAAAAGAGAAGACTAAAAGCAGTATGGCTATGTACTCAAAATAAGGCAAAAAAATAAATAAATAAAACTATAACAACATTTTTTATTCTAATGATATCAGATTAAGTAATCAAATAAATTAATATCTGTATTAAACTGACAAAATGACATGACTGCCTGATTTAGTGTAATAAAACTCCCATAATAACAAAACAAAATAAAATCAATTTCATATAGTTTAAAATTACCATAAGATTTTGTCAGAATACAATTGTATTTAACCCAAAATCATGAGAGACCTTGGATTCATAAAATACAACATTTTAATAGTTTGAAAAACAGAACTGCATGAGATTATAATATTAAATACGAAATTAGTTGATTTACTTTATATTAGCCTTGTGTTTTAAAGAATATTGCAAGTTTAAGAGCATTCAAATCACACAAAATGTATTTTTAACAATAAATGACACAGTCCACACAAGTCACATCATTCTACACGAGCATCAAATTGAAACACTTCCTTAGAGTAGGCAGTCTTGCCTGAAATGCCTAGATGAGACTAATTCACTTAAAAACACAGTCTTGACACATAGTAGACATTTGATAAGTAATTAGGAATTGATAAATTGATAAATGAATCTCATCTTGTCCTTAGATGAGTTACTGAACCTCCTCTGTGCTTCAATCCCCTCATCTGTAAAAAGGTACAATGTTCTGAAAATGCCTGACATTCGATGAGAAGACTCAATAAATATTAGCTTCACTATGATTAATGAAGATGATTAATTTTTAACGTCTTGTTTACATTAAAATTTTATTTGTTCACTGAACTAATAAATTTTGAGTGCCCACTATATGCCAGGGATTTTTATTACTGAAACATAGTTGATTGTACCCATCTATGGGGTACAGAGTTGAATATCAATACCTGTGGTACAATATATAATGCTCAAATCAGCATAACTAGTATATTCAACATTACACAATGTACCCGTTTTTCATGGCCCTTTACCAATTCCTCCCTTACCCCACCACCTCCTCCCCCTTTCCCACCTCTGGTAAACTCAGTTCTGTTCTCTCCTTTTGAAAGCTCAAGGTATCATTGTGATTGTTGTATCTTTCTTTCTTTCTTTTATTTTTGTAGGTCCCACTTATGAGTGAGAACATGCAGCATTTCTCTTTTCTGTGCCTTGCTTACTTACCATGATTTTCTCCTAGTTCATCCACATTGCCACAAATGGCAGTAGTTCATTCTTTTTTATGGCAGAGTAATATTCCATGGTGTAAATATACCACTTTTTCCTTATCCAGTCATCCAACAATGAATATTTAGGTTGGTTCCAACTCTTGGCTATTACAAATAGAGCTGCAGTTAAACATGAGAATCCAGGTATCCCATTGACATGATGATTTCTATTCCTTTGGGTATATACCCAGCAGTGGGATTGCTGGATCAGATAGAAGTTCTATCCATAGTTTGAGAAACCTCCTACTGTTTTCCATGAAGGCTGCACCAATTTATAGCCTCACCAATAGTGTAGGAGGGTTCCCCTTTCTCTTCATCCTCACCAGCATTTGTTGTTCTTTTTGATAATAAGCCAGTCTAACTGGGGTGAGATGATATCTCAGTGTGGTTTTGATTTGCATTCCCCTGATGATTACGGATGTTGAGCATTTTCTGCATGTGTCTGTTAGCCATTCATGTATCCTTCTTTGAGAAATGCTTAGTCAGCTCCTTTGCCTATTTTTTAATCAGTTTATTTGGTATTTTACTGTTAAGTTGTCTGAGTTTCTTGTACATTCTGGATATTAATCCCTTGTTGGATGCATAGTTTGCAAATATTTTCTCCCATTCTGTAGATTGTCCTTTCACTATATTGTTTCTTTTGCAGTACAGCAGCCTTTTTAGTTTATTTTTCCTTTTGTTGTCTGTGCTTTGGGGTCATATTCGTAAAGCCTTTGCCAGTCCTACTTCCTGAAGTGTTTCCCCATGTTTTCTTTTAGGAGTTTTATAGTTTCAGGTCTTATGTTGTCTTTAATCCATTTTGAATTGATTTTGATATAGGGTGAGAGGTACAGGTCTAAGTTTTATTCTTCTAAATGTGAATGTCCAGTTTTCCAAGCACCATTTATTGAAGAGGCAGTCTTTTCTCCAATGTATACTATTGGTGCCTATTTCAAAGATCAGTTGGCTCTAAGTACACCAGGAATTTTTACTCTGAGTGGTTCATCCAACACTACAACTTTCAAAAAGCAGAATATTTATATTCCCTTTATTTTCTATCCTCTCACAATAATCTCTTTTTCTAAAGGGACCATTCATGACTCTCAAGGAACACAAACAGTATATTTAATTTGTAAAAGCCTTAGAACCAAAGCACAAATATCTAAATCATATGACACTATGATTCACCACCTTCCCCCCCCCAAAAAAAAATCCAGAAAAATATGTATTTGACTACGAGAAACTAGAAACCTTCTCTAAAATTGAGAGGAGAGATAGCACGTGGCTTAGACCAGGACCTGAATCTCTTTGAAACATTTTCCTATAAACTTAAACTCATGAGAGGATAGAGGTGAACATTTGGTTTTACCAACCAAAATCTAAAGTAAAATATAAAAAATAGTAAAGCTGACAACATGAAACTGTTAGGCTGATGACTGGCTCCTTGATTCTAGGAAACTTTTTAGATCAATCAACCTGCTGAGGTGACAGGTTTCACTCTAATCGACTCCCAAATGATACTCTGCCTCAACTCTCAAGGGATAGAATACTCATGGTGCAAGGACTGACCCTAGATCAAAAAAATAAAAGGATTTCTACGGAAATTTCTATGACCATATTATATGAGAATATATCTAACATGTTGATACAATTTCGGGAATTTTAAAGAATAATTCAGGGGACTTCAAACCACTAATAATCTGTGTTTCTATCAGCTAATGATGAGATGAGAAGCACTATAGGTAAACAATTTCAAGATAAGTGAATATCTGCTGTTCATTCATAAACTCAATTAGGAGACAATCATAATCAGCAAAAGCAATGCAATATTCGTATTTTATTTCATTCATCAGAGCTTTGACAAATGTTGAACAACACACCCTTTATGCAGTAAGGATTTGAATTCTTACTTTTTAGAATCTAGATCATTGATTGTCTTTTTTAATCCACCAAAACTTGTTTGAAATAGGTTAGGCAATTTTAATGCTTACTGTACTAGAGTAATATTTATCTTCTTACTTCAAGGAGTTTTTATTTATATGCTCAGAGAAAATCTCATTCTATTTCTTTATCATGACCAGTTTGTGGCATTGTAGTTTTCTTCACTTGCTTATTTTTTAGTGAAAATTTATTTTCACTATTCAGCTACATTCCATTAATTCCATCACAAATGGAATATAGATTTTGTATGATTTGACTGTCTTGGAAGATCAGCCAGCTGAGTAACTTGATAAAAGGCACTTGCTTGGCCTTTCATCCAGGAATCCAACTCACAAATTCAGTGCAAAGGTGACTAAGAGCATAAATTCAACTAGTATTTTCTAAATAACTATTGTATGCCAGATGTTGCAGTAAGTCCAGAAAACACAAACAAATGGTATTTGCTTTTAAATGGCAATACCCCAAATAGCCAAAACAATCCTGAAAAAGAACAAAGCTGAAGGATTCACACTTCCTAATTTCAAAACATATTACAAAGCTACCATAATCAAAACCATGTGGTACTGGTGCAAAGACAGACATGTAGTTCAATGAAACAGAATAGAGAGTTCAGAAACAAACCCTCAGAAATAAATATGGTCAAAGGAGGCCAAGACCACTCAATGGGGAAAGGACAGTCTCTTCAACAAACGGTAATGGGAAAACTGGATATCCACATGTAAAAAAATGAAGTTGGACCCTTACATTACACCATACACAAAAATTAACTCAAAATGGACTGCAGACCTAAACATAAGGCCTGAAAGTGTAAAACTGCTAGAAGAAAACATAGAGGGAAAGCTTCATCACATTAGATTTGGCAATGATTTCTTGAATATGGCACCAAAAGTACAGTTAACAAAAGCAAAAATAAACGGAACTATATCAAGCGTTAAAACTTCTGTTCATTGAAGGATACAATCAACAGAGTGAAAAGACAAACTATGAAACAGGAGAAAACTTTTCAAATTATATATTTGATAAGGGGTTAATATTTAGAACATTTAAAGAAATCCTACAATTCAAGAACAAAGAAATAAAAGAAGAGTTGGAGAGGATATGGAGAAATTAGAACCTTTGTGCCCTGTTAGTAGGCATGTAAAATGATGCAGACACTATAGAAAATGGTATGTTAGCTCCTCAAAAAGTTAAAAATAGAAATACCATATGACCCAGCAATCTCACTTCTTGGTATAGATACCAGATTTCAAAGAACAATGTCCAAGAATTGAAAGCAGAATCTTGAAGGATATTTGCACAACCACCTTCATAGTATTATTCACAATAGTCAAGAGGTAGAAGCAACCCAAATGTCCATTGAAGGATGGATGGATAAACCAAATGTGGTATATACATATAAGGAAATATGATTCAGCGTTAAAAAAGGAGATTCTGTCACATGCTACAATATGGATGAACCTTGAGGACATTGTGCTAAGCATAATAAGCCAGTCATAAAAAGACAAATTCTGTATGATATGATTAGTACTACTGAACTGTACACTTAAAAATGGTTAAGATGGTACATTTTATGATATGTGTTTCCTACCATAATTTTTTTTAAAGACAATAAGTCATACGTAGTAAGTAATATACAGGAGTGAGAATTCATAGCCTTTATGTATGGATAAGTTTTAGAAAAGCAGGAACGGTGAAAAGTACAGGTAGAAGACCCACTCTATAAAAAGTCATTTGGAGGAAAAAAGAAAAAATTTAGGTGAACAGGCAATTATTAGAAGAGCAGCCCAGTTAAAACTAGAAAAGCAGATTTGGGTCATTTAGCAAGGTGAGCAGTATTCAAGGGAGAGTCTCTGAAGTAACAGAACAAAACAAGTAAAGCTCTGAACGGTCAGACCAGAGAAGTGACAGAAAGTAGTCAAGAACCCCTGGTGCAAGACTGCTCAGTGCTGACCCAGGAAGACTGGCTTAGGATGAAAAAATTCCAATAGAATATTTTGAGATATAGTATAGGCATGCATGAGGTTGGCTTGGGGGACCCCATAGGCAACCTATTTGGTTAGGTTTCCCATAAATGAAGATATATCCTAGAAAACCTTTCATACCTAGTATGGACTTATACTACCTTTGAATTGTATCAAATTGAAATTTCTTCACTCAAAACTTTTTAAGAGTAGAGGTTGCCTCTGATATCCTTCACATCTAAAGTTCAGTTTTATGCTCACAGAAAGCATTATACAAGCAATTGTCTGAAGAACCGATGATCATCTTGCTGAATGTTCACATTGGTATATGCTAAACCTTGGAATTGTTACAAAACATAAATCCTAAACATCACAAAAAAACAGCAGATTCATCAATTCATACTATTTATTAAAGATAATGAAAAATTCTAGTTTCCCGTCTGAAAAGTAAGTTTAAAAAACTCACGTACTTCTACTTTAATCCAAAGACAGAATTTCAAAATTTATATTTCAAGCAAATACTTGTAACCATCACTAAATATTGATATTGATAGGAACTTTTTATAATATATTGCTCCTGGGTTTAAAAACATAATATTGAAAAATATTTTTCATATTTTTAGAGGGTATTTAAAACTACAGTTTAGACTTGAGAGCTTTGTCTACAAATATTTACGTTTACTTAAATTACAATTCCTGAATTCCCAAACCATATTCTAGAACACTGCCTTCAAAGCTACTAGAAGCTAAAAGATTTTAAAAGCACCCTTGTGAGGTCATAGAGGTTGCCACAGGACCAGTAAGAGAAAGCAGACCTCACTGCCTGGGATGTCAATTATCCAGCCCCTGGGGACTAACTCACAGAGCACCACAGCTTAAAATCATTACCAAGATAGCATTAAGACAATTAAACAAATTACTTGGAATCAGGAGTACTTAAAACCTATTCCTAACCTGAATAAAAGGTACCAGAGGACAACCTCAGAAATTGAGGTAAATTACAGAAAAGTGTTACAACATGAGTAAGCATTCATTTGTTTTCCTCTTGCAATTTAAAAATTTTTCAAGCATTCTAGAATCATACCTTATGGTTTTTCAGTAATGCATACAAACAAAGGCCTTAAATTATTTCAGTAATGCACCAACACTCAAAATAGCTTGCGTATATAGGTAGTAAACTAAGTTGTTTAAATTTTTTGATTATTAAGTATCCTTACTGCAGCAATCATTTTTATGTATTTACCTTGTATTTATTTTTTTAAATAAGGGAGTGTTAAAGAGTCTATTCTCTAGCATGAAATTATAAGTGAATAGTATAACTAAGGGAGACCAGGAAATCCTAAAGGAGGTCTGCAGTAAAATTATTAAGTCTTTTATTTTCAAAACAAAAATCCATGGAATACAGAGAGGGAAAATATAGATTTCCTTCCCTCTTAGTAAAGGTTTTTTTAAAAAATAACATATGAGTACATCATAAATCAAGAAAATAACATTGACAAAATATTAACCATCTTGAAGGTGTAAAATATTTATGTATAAAATTATGAAGTTAATGTAAAGCCTTAAAATAGCAGAAGGGATTAACAGTTCCAAGTTCCAAACATGTCCATATTTCACCATACCAAGACTAATAGTTCACTCTGCAAAGGATGTACACATCAGCTTATTTAATCCTCACAATAAGCTCACAGTACTTTATGTATAGCAGAATGAAAAGGAGCAGTCAGTCAGTCCCTGGGTATGAATTCTAGCTTTATATTTACCGGCTGTGTAATCTTGGACAAGCAGCTTAGGCCTTGGTTTCCTCATCTGCAAAATGGGGGTAATACCTACCTCAGATTTACCATATTGATTAAATAAGATAATGCACATGGAGGATTTAACATAATATGTCTCGCAAAAAAAAAAAACCCATTATTATTTACAGGTAAGTGTGTGAAACACATAGTAAGCAACAGATCACACTTCAGAATTCAGAATAGGCTATTCAGCTCCCTAAGGCTACTTCCACTGCTCCGTAATTGCTCTTCAAGAGCCTACCACAAGACACCTTCCAGTGCTGACGTGGGAAATCACAAACTCTGACTCGTGTTAATCTTGTTTGTATCATCTTTGCCTCCAGAGTAAGGTCAGAATCCAATGCAAGATTTTTAATAATGTTGGGGCAATTATCAATTTGCTGTGCTAATAGAGGATAATTTTTGCTGGAAGACCATCAAATCTACAGATAATGCAAAAGCCTCACTGTAACCAAAACTTTTAAATTAACTCTAACATACCCAAGAAAAACCTAATTAAATGATGGAACACTAAATCATTTCTTATTTTTCCCAATTCTCCATTTTCTAAGGTATAAAGAAATGAGTCAAAGGACTGAGGGGGAAGAAAAGCTAAAATGCTGTAAATCCAAAACTTGCACTGATAACTTAAAGTTGACAGTTTCTATTATAACAGTAATTCCATAATCATCACACAGCAAATAGCATAACCAAGTAAAGATGTTCTCTATCACAAGCGGTAAAACTATAGCTCTTGTTTTGTTTTGGATTGCACACCCCCACACACCCCTCCCATCTTTAAAATGTTTCAAAAAAGCAGGAAACAGAGAAAAAGGGAAGTCAATTCACTGAGAGCTGCATCAGCAAGACACTCCACAGACACAGTGATTAAGCACTAGTGTGTGACTACAATGGCCTGTGAGAGCCAAAAACTTATTCTTCAAGACTGCATTCCAAGTTTAGTGGAAGAAAATCACAAAAAGAAGCCCAAATATGGTACTAAGTCCACACTGCAAAAACCCACGTGACATGAATTTTTATCCTAAAGGTTTTTTTTAACATTTACTTGTACATATTTGTGGGGTACAGTGTGTTTCAATACATGCATATACTGCACAATGATTCACCTAGTGTAGATAGCATAGTTTTGTACCCATTAGTCCACATTGCGAAAACCCTTGTAACATGAATTTTTATCCAAAAGTTTAAAAGCAAAATTTAGTTAAGACTGATCAAAGTTTATAAAAATAGAATTTTAAAAGCCTGTTTAGGACACCAAGATAAATTTCCTTTCCTTTAAATCTAAATTGCTATGCAACTTCTTCTCTAATGGAACTTTTTAAACCTACAGACTTTACATAGATTTTCAACCCTTTTACCCATAAAGCTTGCGAAATATCCCTCGAAAGTACTATTACTAATTTATTCAATGTGAAAGATATTAATTATGCTTTACATAAATATTGACCAGACCTCAAAGGGGAAAGCAATACCTCTGTTCCTTGTAACTGTTCAGCTTTGCATCTTTAGAAAAAATAAAGAATAGCTAAGCATACATAAAACATAAACCATTTTACAAAACCTAAATTTTAAAAGAAATGCTTAGATGGTATCAGAGAAAACACAAATTAAAATGTTATTAATTACAAAATGCATACATATTTAGAAATACAGTCACATTTTATTTTCTAGTGAGGAGGAGTATTTCAACCTTTATCAGGACTTTTAAACTCATAGAACATAGTTGGAACATACTTCTAATTCAGTCAAACCTAAAAGAAGAAGAAAAATAAATACTATCGGTTAAAGTATAGCCCATATGCAAAGCTGAATAATGAAGATAAATGCTATCTAAATAGCTTAAATTTAGACAAAGTAACTCAGATTAAGGAGCTGACCATATACACTTAAAAGTCTACATTTGATCATTTAAGAAGGGCCTCAAAGAAAAAAGGAAAGGGTACTTCAACATGTGATCTGGAAGAAATTTTAGCATCACAGGAAAAATCTGACTCTCCTGTGGTGCTTAGTAATATAAAGAAAAAAGTTTTGGAAAAAAAGGTATAAAATCATTTGCATATAATATATGAATAACAATTCTAGATTTTAAAAAGAAAAGCTCATGGAGGTTTTATCTTTTACATTATTGAAAGAGTAAAATGAGATTCACAAATTATCTAGCAAGTAAAAATGCAAATTATCATTTCTCTTTTTAAAACTGTGTGTGTGTGTGTGTGTGTGTGTGTGTGTGTAAGGTAGTAAAAAATTAATTTACACAAATTGCAATTTTTTTATTTTAAAAAGGAGATTTTAGAGATATTTAAGACATAGCTTTTGATTTTTCAGCTCTGTCCTCAGAGTGCTTTAACATTGAATTATGGAATGATGACTTATAAAGACACATACTACCATGCAAATAAGCAGGGCTACACAAGAAATTAGAAGTTACATGAGTAATTGAAGTGCAATATTCGATCCCTCATACCATAGTCTAACAAACTGGGAATCCTTGAGATAAATATATAAATTTTAAAGTGATAGGTGAACATAAATATACTCATCCTCCTATGCAATACCTTTGGCTAATAATAAGTCAAATGCATTCTAATAAACTCAAACATTTATTTTCATGTTCCAAGAATATTTTAACCCTGCTCCTTTTCATGGCATCAAGCTTTGGCTTCCTACTGCCTAGGATGGCCTTTTCCTCAGATCCACCTGTCAAAGTCCTACTCATCCTTCAACATTGGAAACAAAGGACACTTCTTGGTTCCTTCCAAGGAAAAATGATCCCATTTAGTCACCCCTTACCTAACCCCAATGACAGGGGGAAGCCGACTTTTTTACTGAATAAATAAGTAGTGATCTTAATATGCAGCTGAAACTAATCTTCAACAATACAATAATTATACTTAAACCAGAAACATTTGTTGAGCAATGTGTCAATCACATTTTGAAGGCTCTGAAAAATTATGTTCTCCCAGGGTTTCATAGTCTAGGATTTTCAATTTTCTCCAGAAAAAAAAAATTTTTCATGCACCCCAGGGAAACTCTAAAAAGTTTTTTTTAGGTTAAATAAAATGAAAAAGAGAAGAGAAGAAAAATAAGAAAACAAAGCCAAAGCTACAGAGGCAGACAGGAAAATTTAAACTAAGGATATTCCAGGTGAAAACTGAGATGGCATTGAACTGAGGCCCTAGTGTGTAGAAATAAGGAGGACAGGAAGAATTCAGAATTAAGAGATATTATATGCAGCAAGTATTGATGTATCTGGTAATGCCACTCACAGAGATGTTACTTTAGGTAATAATGAAAGAGGATCAAGCTTTTATGAGATGTATTAAAATTGGACATATTGACTTTGAGGTGTCTATGGGCCACACAGATTTAAGCCTTTTAAAAAGGGTCAAGACTTAAGGTAAGAGACCTGCTATTTTTGTGTCTTTGGAGGCATGCTTGTGAATGTGGTTCCTATCCAGAGGAGAGTAAAGCATGCTACAGTGACAGACAAACTAGTTTCTTAGGATATTAGAAAACACAAATATTTAAGAGGCAGGTAGAAGAGTCAGTAAAAGAGCCTAAAGAAGGGGAAGTCATATCAATATGAAGAGGAGAAATTAGATAATATAAGTGAAAAAATGGCATTCATTTAACTAATATTTACTCTGTGCTTGATATGGGGACCCCACTGCATACTGGGGATATGCCAGAGCCTGAAACAAGTGTTCACAGAATCTGGCAAATCAGTGGTCATTAGTGATTTGGTGAAAGCATTTCCAGCTACAGATGACAGTGAAATAAACAATGAATGTGTGGTAAGGAATACACGACAGCTTTTTTCCAGAGTGAGAGTTAGGGCAACAGTTAGAAGTTGACATTGAGCCAGGGAAGCATTTTGCTATGGGAAAAAGGATTTTAAAGGGGCTGTCAGAGAAGAAAAAGACAGAGGGGGAAAAGGAGAGGAGAGAGAATATGATTAAATAACAGTACGGGTATGGCGGGGGAATCCTTATACCCTGAAAACAGGGAAGACAGCACGAATATATGGGAATACATGTGGATGCTGGTATAAGACAGAAAGCTGATGGACATCTCTGATAAACTGTATTTTCTCGGACATTAAGGAGAAATGATCATTCTCCAAAAAGGGAAATGTTAATGTTTAGAGCTTAAGAAATGGGAGAGGGAGCAGACTGGGGACAAACAGAAGCTTTGCTCAGCAGCAATTAGTGTCTAAAAGGCGGAGACCATGAATTTATAGTGTCACTTATAAAGTTGTCAAACAATCTATGCATTCACTCTACTTCCAAAGGTTTACATGTAAGCATACCCTTTACTACATGCACTAATTTTTTTCAGAAGGTATTCAACAAGCAGCATCTTTTAAAATTATGCTATGCAATTGAAAAATCACAACACAAATCAGAAAAAAAAAAGCTTAACATACTTAATAAGACCATTACCCTACCCCACCACCAACTCCAAAAAATTTTATGCCAATGTGTAATTTAAAGCTTGTTGTTGTTCCTCCATCTTAGCAAATGAATAACTGCAAAAGATGAGGCTTTCCTGCTAGAGACGCTGAGCTTCACCTTGAAGGCAATGGGAACCCTTGAAAGATTTTAAGGAGGAAATGTCATAAATAGGTTTGTGTTCTGAAATGTAAACTATATTCTTGTATTCATTTTAATAAATAAAAATTACTAAATGTACATTTATTTTTCTGAACTAATCTAGAATATACCCACAGAACTTGAAAATTATTAAAATCCTATAAATTATTGCATTGAAGTATATCATTTGTAAATTATAGAACGAATCACCACTTATCATTAAGATATTAAAAATATTTTTTCATGTGTAATGCAAAAATACATATTTAAGTAGAAAAAATAAGCTGAAGATATCCTGAATATTGGTCTTATTTACCATTTTAAATACAATTTAAATAAACTTGATTAAAAAGCTATCAAGTAAGTTTAACTTTTTGCTGACTTTTAGCCTCTAGTCCTAATATTTCAAAAACATAAAGAATGCACCTTGAGCTTGTAACCCCTTTGTCAAATGCAATTATATAACTATGTCAAATCCCTAATCTAGAGTCAAGAAATTCTAAGAAATCATAATTTTTAATACAACTTAAGTCTTACAATAAGTCTTTGGCTGTTATCAAAAGATCCACTTGTAAAAGAAATACAAAATAAAACTATATGGCTCAGAAATAGCAGCTAACAAACTTTTACTTCCTATGGAATTCAAGTCACCCTAATACCCGAAATGACATTTCAATCTTCCCACTACTCCCACCCTCATCCCCCAAATCTTATAAACACTACCTTGATGTTAATTTTTAATAACTGGAGTGTTTTTTAAATCCTAGCTTTATCCTGACATCCCCCCACCTGCCACCATTACTCCCATCTTGACATGAAGGAGATGCAAAATGGGAGAGGTTAAGATCCATTCTCGGGTTCTGGCACAGAAAGAGGGTCTTCTGAAGACTGGATCCCAGTAATTACATTGGTGAGTGCTAAAGCGAGACCCCTATTTTTGTGCATTATAGTTCCTTGAATTTTGCCCACTCAAAATGCTAATACTTGGGAACATAACCTGACAGACCCATTTCTTTGTTTTCTTTTGTTTTATAAATACCAATAGGAAATCAACAATAATTAAAGGAACTATTTAAATACTCAATTCGTCATATATATTTGAATCTATCTTCTATTACCCTTAACCTCATTACCAAGTACTAGCTACCCATGTACTGAATGCTATTCTGCCTGACAACCACACATTACTGTATAGTCGTTTAATAAAATAGAACCTCCAATAGACAAATATAAAATATCTACCAGCATTGTTGGATGTTGTATGATTATTTAGATAGGACTTCAGGAATGCACCACCGGGAGCAACTCTGAAATGTGTAGATGAATCAAAAAGATATCTGCCTCTTTCGTTTGTATAATTAACACTATTTCTGAAATAAGCTTGAGTCTGGTTCCCATCACAAATGATTCAAGTAAATAAAACACAGCCACATTGTCGCCTAGAACTTAAGAAAAATCATATCATAAAATTTTATCCACAAGAAAAGTCCATTTTAAAATATATTGTGTCAAAATGAAACATTGAAGGAAAATACACAACCTAAATTAGAAACCAAATAGCAACTGCAAACCAAATACAGAGAGCTATTCTCTTCACCTTTCACTTTGAACAGACTGAAGATCTCATATAGAGATTTTAATAGAAAAGAAAATACTTGTACCTACTCCGTGATGCCAAGAACAGTGTTTACTGTCCCACTTTACTTCTTGTGGTGACCACCACTGACTGACAGCCTCAAGAGCCATAAAGAGTAGGGTGAACTATTCAAAAGCACTATTTCTTTTAAACATGAACTCTATAACAAAAATCTTTCATTAAAAAAACATTTCCAAATTTCATACTTAAATTTGGAATCTACCAAGTAATGTCCTTATTTTTTTTTTAAAGGCTTTTCAGTTAAGAGTAGATGGTGGTAGACATTTACTATGTGGCACACAGTAAACACTATGTAAGTTAGGTACTACTATTATTCATTCCATTAAAATGTAGTTTCTCACAACTAAAATCTAATAAGCAGTAAATACAAATTACGAATTATTCACCACCTGGATAAAATTCAGCCTTAGGATGATCCTATTTTATTCAACCAATGTTCAGGGAATACACAATGTAACACAACCCCTGACTATTTCTAACCCATTAATTAAATGCACAGCTGAAACTGTAAATGGCATAAATCCATTGTGACCTATATTATATCATTTCTAAATTTCTCTTTTGGAAAATAAATTAGCAACAAGCATAATTTTACAATCAGCATATATTAACTGGGTATCTTCTTCCTCAGTTCTTTGATAAAGAATATTTAAGGACACCATAAATACAGCATAAATTCTGCATTTACATTCAAAAAGTTTGCAATCTAGTTCAGTAATATGTGTTTTGTGTGTTCAGAGACAATGTCATTACTTTGAGAGTAAGAAAAGGGTGGGATAGGAGATGCCACCTGGACCCTCACAAATAGTGAGAATTTAGGTGGCTGGAGCATAGCAAACAGTGTTCCAGGAACTCGCAGAGTACGGGTGGCATACACCAAGGGAAGAATCCATACTTAGCCAAAGAGAAATACAAACATCCTATTGGGTCAAAAAATACTCTTGGATGAAACAGGTAATATCAAGTTCTAATCAGCCTTCAGAGATAGACAAGGGGATTTAGATAGGCACTATGCATTGTTCTAAGTACTTTATATGTATGATCACATTTAATCCTCACCACAGCTCCAAAAGGTAAGTGATATTATCCCAATTTTGCGTATCAGACACTGAGACATTGAATAACACCCTAGATCACCCAGCTAGTAAGCGAACTGGGATTTGAATCCAGCTAAGCCACAGCGTCCTTAGTCACTGCACTATACTACCTGTAAATCTCAAGACAGAGGCAAAAACATATATACAAATGTATGAAGGAATAAAGAATGGAATAGGATTCTGTGAAAGAGGCAAGACATAAGAAAAACAACTTTCAGATAGACTTAGTCCAAGAACTCATAGGATGGACTGGAAGCAGAAATGCCTAGAATTGAGAAGACCCAGATCTGCCACGCTCCAAAGTTGGTTTTAACATTTTAAAACAGTATTTATGTACACTATAATCTCAATGCTTATTGATAGGAGGAAGAGAAAACTCCTACAAAAACTTTTTTAAAAAAATGAATATAAGGAGTAGACATCCATCTTCAAAAAGAAAAAGAAAAAAAAAGGAACATGCCTGGCTACAAAGACTGACAGATACAATTGACAGATACTTGTATTGACAGATAAAATACAAGTTTATTAAAGGGATACAAATTGAATCCCTGTCTCAGTTTATTTGTTTTCTTGATGGACATTTTAAGCAAACCTATTGCGTGAAAACTGCTTTTCAAGAGGTAGGAATTAAAAATTTAAAAAGAAGCAGCCCCTGTCGTCAAGAGCTGCCCTTCATAAGATTACATATACCTGATTCTGTAGCATCTGATGACTATTTTAGAAACAATACAAAGGTTCTTCAAAAACTTTATGGAAAAATAGAATTAAAATATAATACAAATCTTTTACTCTCACATATGATGGTATTTACTCAACATCTTAATGATGCTTCTGGATCTCTAAATGTTTCTAAATACACAATTTTTGCTCTTCAGGTTTGTAGTATACTTCATCTCATTTGCAGACCTACTTAATTTCCTCCCTACCCAAAAGAGGACCGAAGATTTTCCCGTTACTAAAAAAACAAACATGGACACAAAATAACAAAACAGCCTCATTGACTTAATTTCCTTCAACCTTCACTTTTTGCCTTCATCTGTAATACTTCCACCCAGTTTAGGGAAGCACTAAGGTATCATCTGTGAAGGGAGAACGGGGGCAGAACAATTTATTTCTCTTATTGCAATGGGGAAGTTTCACCAATGAGGTAGAATTTCCAATCAAAAAACCAAGTCTTAATTACTTACAGATGAATATGGCACTGATCACAATGCAAATCATTAACTGGGCTCATAAAGAGAGTTCCAGGAATATCTAGAAAGACCCTGCAAGAAGAAGATTTTTGACTGGATAAAATAAAAATGTTTTACTTTTGAAATCCTAACCACACCACCCTTAGACACTTATATGCAATTACTCAACGTGTGGGCCAAAGTAACTCAAAAATATTTTATTTTTTATTTTCATGAATTTCTCAAATATTAGTTATTACTGCATATTAACTCTTAAAAATTTTTTTTACAAGCCTTGTCACTAACTCTTCTGTTTTAAGACTCATCATCTTTACATCACCTGGTCTGAGATTTGGCTATAAAACTGCCACACTACACTGATCGAAGTGTTCAACAAATCAAGAATGCAGGAGTTGACCATATGAGAATTCCAGTACTTCCTATCTTTGACTGTTCTAAAAATATATGCACAACAAGGTCTTCTGAACTGATGTCCTACCTAGTAAATTAATGTGAAGGGAAATGCTATCTTACCCTTATGCACACTAGGGTACAAAAAAGGAGACTGGTTTATTAACTCTCCAGCATTAAAGTATCCCTATTTAAGAATGGGAAGGGTATTAATGTTGTGTGCAATAGTCTTCAGTTTAAATCACACAGACAAAAAACTTGGATAACTGAAAAGATGGAAAACTTTTTGTTTTTCTTAGAGAATTATTAACTAGACTAGAACATGCATTCCTTTCAAACATTCTCTCACCTCCCAATTTAACTTGCTCTAGACAGTCTGATGACACCACAGATCAAATTCTTTAACAACGGCAAGGAACTAAATCACTTCCAGATCTATCTCTGTTAATCTAAAATTCATGCATTAATGAGATAACATGATTATGGCAATAGTAAACTATGTGGACATGCTTATCTATTAACATAGCTGCAAAAAAAAGGTATTAATCTCTAAAGAAAAAGAGAAAGAAAATAACATGAACAAAAATTCTTGTAGACAATCTCGGCTGTGAATAATTAGAATTTAAGTTGATCTGGAAGAGGTGGAGAAAGACTGAGGGGATAGGATTGCACTGTCTTTCACTTTGATGTATTAAATATGAAGAAAATGAAGAAGTGACAAAGCTTAGTTAAACACACATGCACAAGGACACACCCACACCCCTCAACTATCAACAGCAACTAACCTAGCTGTCCCATTTTTCATATGGTTAGAGTTAATACAAATAATTAGAGCTGTATTCAGTTCTTTGATCAAAGCAAAACAAACAAAACACAACTATTTTCACTCTGCTTTGACTCAGGATAACTTTCAGTTTTTTGGTCTACGTAAACTCATTCACAGTTCAAAAGTATCTGACTCTATTGTGTATCATTAAAAATTTGGTCAAAATATCCCAGGCCACATTTTAAAAGAAATGTCTAATCCAAAATTCGATAATAGGAAATTATTGTGACACGAATTCCAACAGAAGGGTAGTTTCATTTTATGTCCTCTAATGACTACTAAGTTTTACAGCCAGAGTCCCCAAATTTCCCTTTTTATATACATTTGCTGTATTTTTTATAATAAAAGTAATGCATTCTTATTGAAGAAATTCTTGAAGAAAATTAAGGAGTTACATACACGTATAAAACAATTCCACTATTCAGTGATAATTTTAAATTATTTGGCATATTTAATTCCATCTCTTCTTTCTCTATATTTTTTTCATGTGATACATTGCTTCCAAACTGGTATTTAAAGAAGATTCTGGAAGATGTTAATATCTGTTTCATTAAAAACAATGTTCTGTGGTACTAAAATGTATAAAAAGTTTCAAGCAAATTTAGGCAGGAGTCTTTTTTGCAGGATTTCTCAGATATTTTTAAATATTTTAAAATAACATGGATTATGATTTTTCAAATAATAAATGACTTGGGAAGCAAATCATGACAAAACTGAGGAGCGAGTGGCTTCCCATTTTATTTCTTACTTAATATATTTTCCTTGTCCATCTATTAGCATCCAGTTTGGGAAACACAGAAACAATGTTATTTCAGAAGGATATTTCCATATATTAAATTTTTTAAAACCATGATTTTTATGCTATAAGTTACCACATTTAAATCTCCCACACTTTACTACATGTTTACTAAATTCTACCACTGTTACATGTAAATCTTATTACATGTCTGATTATCTACTTAGGATAAAGTGCTAACCTTTTAAAGAAAATATTGCCAAGCTGCCTAAATGACTATATATTCCAAACAGAACTTTTACACTGAACTTGTGTCAAAAGTGTGTTCTCATTTGTTTAATATTTGTTAATTTGGCACAAAGTGATAATTCACTTTTATTTTCACTTACATTTCTTTGTATAAGAGTAAGAATGGATTTTTTTTCATATTTTTTTCGGCCATTTGTATTTATTTTTCTCAGATTGGATTTCAGTTCTCTCTTCCATATTTATTACCTTTTATCTCATTCTTTTCATTTCTTGATCCTCCTCTGAAATCTAAGAAAGTTCCTCAAGTTTGTTCTTCACATCACTGCCTTAGTTTTTCAGAACCTGAAATCTTTCTTGCCTCCTTTGTAGATCTGAATCCCACTCTCAGGTTTAGTGTTCACCGCAATCTTTCATAATCTTTATGATAATGAGTTTGTGCTCCCCTTGAAGTTGACATAATTTCACAGATATATTTTCTACCTTCTACTACTCTAAACTGTTTTCTAAACATATTTCAAGAAATATGCTTTTCTTTTATATCTTCATCAAGATGGTAGGCCCTCATTTTGAAGTGCACTATTTTTTATTACATTTCAAGTTGTTTGGGACCTTTCTATTGTCTCCTCCTGTAATAAGGATGGCATCCACCATCAAACAGAAGTTTTGCCTGGCTCATCATGCCCTGGGATTGTTATAGAAATCCCTTTTCAATGCAATAGCAGAAATATACATAGATATGAAGAATTATAAGCCCTGTTCTCAGTGACTGTAGGCATTAATTTAATGGGTCTTCTAGACTGCAGAGGGACCTTGTCCTGAGAGGACAGAAATGCCTACCATTCAGTTCTCTGTCCCCACCTTGAGCACTTTCTTTACCTGAAAAGATCTCTTCCTTTCAGAATGCAGTAGTCAGCTGCTGCACCTCTCCCAGCCCTCCAGGTTCTTGCTGCTTTCTATAACTTGCAGCTGCTGGACGGATACAGAAAGATGAATGGAGGCATATGGAACAGGAGGTCAGGATGAGGCATAAGTAATAGTTATACTATAACTTCCTCTGGAAATCAGCACCCCTGCAGCAGATGGAGGGCTGCCCAGTTTTCTGGCTGCTTAAAGATCACAGGTCTCTGAGAATGCAGCAGATGTTAGAAAAGGAACTAACTACATTTTCTACTTTGGATTAGCTGGGTTATCTTTTTCATGAGACAGTCTGTTTTTCCCAGTCCAGTTCTTTATAGGTAAAAGAAATACATCAAAATTTCTGGTACCCAAGAGTCAGTTTGTTTTGTTTTTTCTTTTTTTTTTTTGGCCATTACTGTGATTTTAGGGTTTCTTGATTGCTTTTTTCCTAGGTCCTCACTGATCTTTTGGCAGAAAACTGGAAGAGGCTGTGTCAGCAACTGCAATGAAATGCTATTCTTTTCTTAAGTTTTATTTCATTTTTAATTGATAAATAATTGTATATAATTATGGGTACAATGTGATGTTTTGATACATGTATTCATTGTGGAATAATCAAATCAGGCCTCCCTAATTTTAAATGTAAGTTAAAATCTGATTATTTCACTGTCAAGCACAAGAAATCATTTGACCCATTCATATAACTTTATTTATTTTAAATAAATTTATTAATGTCAAAAAGAACAACACACAGGAGACTAAAAGGCACTGTTTATCTAAAAGTCACAAATACCACCAGTGGCAGCCATGCAAACTCCTTTTCTTCAGTGGTAACTGGCGCCAGAACAACTAAGAAGCAGGCTTTTCCATTACTTGAAGTTGAATGTGATTAACGAAAAATAAGCACTATCCTCTGCCTTCTGGGTTTTATTATTCATATAGTTTCTATTAAGTACATGGCAGTGTTTTCATATTTTCTATCATTCTAGACCACACAGGCAGACTAAGCTCACTTGCTTATCACTGATGAGCATCATGATGTTGGCAAGTTTGAAGTTCTCGGCCCCCACCAATGTCTCCTAAGTAACACCAAGTTGGGTTTCCATGCATCATTCACTTTTATATCCCATACATCTGGCTGACTCAAAAGAAGGAAAAGTGGGAAAATAAGTAAGAGGAATTACAAATGTCATTAGAAAAGAGATGGGGGAGCTTTTCTAAATGTCTGTGCTAGACACGTTTTAACACTAACAATCCATTTTTGAAAAGATTCATTGGAACAACACTGTGATTTAGGGCAACTGCTATAGAATCGGAGAAATGTGAGCTTAAGTCCTGGCTCTACTACTTAATAGTTCTGTGACCTTGGGTAAGATAATTAACCTCTCCATGAATCTGATTTCTCTTTGTAAAATGAAGATATTAATAATGCTGCTTCACCAGATTGTTATCAACCTTAAAAATGAGAGATAAGGCAAGTAACCTAATAACTGTTAGATAAGTACTCTATAAATGTTCAGTGTTATCATCCCCCCACATATTTTAAAATAAAATGCTCGGTCTCAATATGAGCTGAAGTTACCCTTAAAGAAGATGAAAGGATCTCTTTGATACTCACCCAATAATTTGCTTACAAATTCATTTTTACACCTAGATTATTAATAGTTTGCGCCATCCAACATCATATATGTTAGGCACATTCTGAGATAAAGGAATGTGAATCCTCTGTCCTTATTTATTACACTTAAGTATAAGATAGAAAAAAACTGCAAGACTACAGAGGAGGGAAAATAAAACCTACTGATGCTCTAGAAAACAGATCCTCAGTTTAAAAGCTTAGCCTAGAGCAAAAGTTCTCAATGGGATCACCTAGGGCTGGCCTTTTTGTAAATAAGTTAATGCATTTTTGGCTTGCTCATGACAGGAAGCATTATTCGCTTTTCATGGGCTGAGAAGACACTGGCTATGCTTACTGTAATACATGAGAGAATCTCAAATAAAGAATTTTCTTGGGACCCTTACAACTTTTGAATGAGTGCCTGGAGACTCATGGGAGTGAAAAATATGTTTATAATCATCTAAGTCTAGAAACTTACTCCATTTTATATATAAACACATCATTTTTATTGAAGATTTTTAATATGCACTAAATTTTCCTAGAAGACAACTATATAAATCAAAGGATTTGTATGTTCAGAGCTTTGTCACCATATAAAAAACTTTGACCCACAATTTCAACAACACTGCTATTTCTGAGTCACTGATACAACAAACATTTTTTAGCTGCATTTTGTAGCTGTTGTTTTCACAGTGATGCTACACATAAGTACAAGATTCTAACTACTTCATTATTCCTAGTATAACTATGTCCATACATTTCCATATTGAAATTCATGTTATTTTCTAAAAAGTATGTTAAATGTTTTTATAAAAAATCAATTATATTCACATAATTTCTCCTTTATATTACAGTAGGATTAGAGTATCATGTCAATTTTCTATCATTTTAAGATACCAAAGAACTGTTAGAAAACAGATGAGGCAGCTTGGGGTTTGAAGGAGTAGAGAGCCAGCAGGAATAGACAGTTTCACAGCAGTCCTCAAATATATGAAGGCAGCCCAGAGGAAATGCAAATAACTCAAATAGTTACTTTCCTTCAACCACAGATTGAACAGGAAAGAATAAGTTTAATTTTCAGTAAGAAGAATTTAGGTTAAGCATTTTCAACACCATCCTGAACAAAAAGACTATCATCACTAGAATGACTGAGAAATTTCTGATTGACATTTCTAAGCCATTTCAGAACAAGATAAGCAAAGCTTTCTTAAAAATCGAACTGGACTACAAAATGCATAAATTCTATAATTATTCATTTAATGTTCATTTTAAAATTTCAAAATGCTGAATTCAAACAGAATTCAGTCTTCGGTAACAGCTTCAGTACTTATACAGTGATTTGGAAAAACTGAGAGTACAGTATGAAATATGTTCATGAGTGTTTTAGGCTTGACGGTGGCATGTGCTACTAGTCATAACCATGACCTCCTCCTCTCCCCCCATCCCCCCCAAAAAAGAAAAAATAACACTGGCCCTGAAAAGAGCAAAGCTCAGTTTGGATGTCTCTTAATCCAAGTACAAAAATCGTCACTTTACTTAGTGAGAAATTGGTAAAGGGCCACAAAAAACTATTACATTGTGTAATGTTGAATATACTAATTATCCTGATTTAAGCATCAAATATTGCACACAGGTATTCATAGTCAACACTGTATCCTACAAATATGTATAACCAATTCTGTTTCACTAAAAACTAAATAAATAAGGCAAAAAAAGAATTATGAATGTGTGTGAATACTGATCACACATTCATTGCATTAAGGATAATAATACATACAATATAATAATTATATACAGCCTCCATGTATATTCTCATCACAGAAATATCACAAAACCACTTGCATCTTTTATCAAAAATTTTAATGTGGGATAAAAATTAGTTCAAACTTTAACATTCACAATAAAGAAAATTCAGTTAAAGAGTTTGTGTTCTTAGCTTTACAACTAAATACAGTAACTCAATAAACAAAAATCTCACATATCTGACAATTCTATAGGTCAAGCTTTAAACTGGCATGGGTCTTGACCAAGGGAACTTTTTACTTTTATTCCATGAACTCCATGTTATAAAAAATGTAGTAAACTGAACAAATTTCCCTTTTTAAGTGATAAACAATATTTGCACATTCCAATAAATCAAAGACGTATTACTCCAAATGAATGCTTTTGACCAGGATAATATAGTCAGTGGTACCAATATGGGTTTGCAGGTCCTTAGGAGTCTGGAAACTCCAGAATGGGGATGATGAATCCACAATATATTTGGTTCTAAAAAACATAAAATATGGCTATTAAGAGCAAATCAATTTTTCACAAATGGACTTTCAATTTTAAACCACCTAATATTTCTTTGTCTAAATCCCAGAATTTTTCCTGTAGCTGAAATTCCACACATGGTCTCCATATCCCCAAAGAAATGCCCTTTCCAGATGAGTTCCTAAGAACAGAACTGTTTCTTCGAAGTCAGCAAGCTATTTATAAAAACTACAGTAGCCCCCAAGGGAAGATCAATTGGCAAGTATAAAATTACTTATATATGGTCTAGCAGTCACTCTGCCTTTTTTATAAAGGAGAAATAAGACAATGATGATCAAAAAATAAGGTAAATAGAATGTGATAATTTTAATGTGCGTGCTACCATTACAAGAAGAAAATGCTATGGATTAATTTTCATGACCCTGTAAAATATCTGAATCCCCTGCTGAACTGGCATGTACATAAACATAAGAAAACCAATAATGTACTTTAATTATCATGACTGCCATTTAGAACTAGAAAAAGCAACATCTTGAATGTAAAAATACCTTATTTTTAGTAATTTAAAATACAGCTTATCAACATATATAGGCTCTTTAATATACAAATGGTTTATGTTGAATATATGCTAAAATTTCTATAGCTGCTTAAAATTAGACGTATAGTAATATCCACATGTGTGTGTATATACATATATGGTTTTTTCCCAACCTTTGTAGCCTAATTGAATAACTTTTCTTCCCAATATTCACTTAAACCCATAGATTATGTCCAAAATGCTGTTCAACTGACGTGGCCTATACCCACCCAGTAAGAATGGAGGTTGGCCATAAAGAACAAAGACAACCATGCCAGTGTATCCCAGCTGACTACTGTAATTCCCTTCACCTCATCCACCTGTAATAACCAGATTCACTTTGTATTTGTAAGAAATACTAATTGCACTGAATACTAATTGCACTGAATACAAACAGATATGAAGGAAAAATGTGTTCATCTTTAGCACAAAGTAACTGAATAATCTCCATTTTCTCCTATCTCCATTTCCACTATACACAACCACTGCTCCTGGGCATACATTCATGCAACATTTATTGATAACCTACTTTGAGCTAGATACTGTCTATGCAGGGGGGATAATGAGAATGCATAGGAGAAACAAGGTCCTCATGCTCACAGAGTTTACAGACAAGTTTATGATCCAGTTGGAGAGAATAAATATTTGGGGATATGCATGTTTGTGATTCCTTATTTTATTTGTATAGTTCTTATTATTATGTGCCAAGCACTACTCTAACAGCTTTACATTTACTTCAATTGACTCACTTATGTTTACATAAATATATAAATATAAAAAAATCATGTAACCATTCAATAATTAAAGAATATAAAATAGCAACAGAATAAATATTGCAAGATAAAATATGATTAATAGCTATATAAATTAGAGGTATGTGTTCAAAGAATATCAGTTACTAGATTATGAGGAAAATAGCTTGACCTAGAAAACTGTGATAGAATAAAAGTAATTTTATATCAAGGCTAAAAGACATATTTTAATATTAATAGTGAATAAGTCCCAAAGCTAAATTTTATTATCATCGAACTCTATCCTTTCAACCTAAGATACATTGTGTCTACATTTGTCTACTCTAAAATTTAAGTCAGAATTATATTTTTAAACGTGTGACTTAAGTTAATTGAGATTAATCATATTTTTGAATTCTAAAGTTCAAGTTATAAATCATCCAAAATTATCTTCTCCATCAGACTTTCATGGAAACCAATGAACTGAATTGACACAGAGGAAATCTCAACTGTTCTTATCAAAATGACTTAAATTTGGAAATCTGGCCTATCCCTTTGTGGGGATATTAACTTTCATGAACTGATTGATGAAATTTACATACTCTATTGGGTTTACCAGTGGAGTATGCATAATGCCCTTTAACCCTATAAGAATCTTCCCTTTACCAGCAGGAAGACATTCTCCAATTAGACAAAAGTCTATGAATTTCCACTGGAAATAGAAGCATATACTTATTTCTATAATAAACATTTAGTGAGCATCTTCTACAAGCAGTAAACATTTTTTTTTTTTTTTTTTTTTTGCCTTTTTCGTGACCGGCACTCAACCAGTGAGTGCACTGGCCATTCCTATATAGGATCCGAACCCGATCGTCGCTGCGCTCCCAGCGCTGCACTCTCCCGAGTGCACCACGGGCTCGGCCCAGCAGTAAACATTTAAAGAGCACATGCCAGTCACTGCAAGGCCACGCCCAGGCAAGTAAGGCTATTTACTGCCCTCCAGGAAATGGAAGACAGAATAAATACAAGCATATTCCAAAGAGGAAGAAAAAGAAGCCATGAAGACAGAGAGCAATACAAGATACAAGATACAAGATTAAGATACAAGAGCAATCTAGGATATCTGTTTGGAGTAGGTTTCAGAGAAAATGGGGTGGGGGTAGGAGGCTAGACCACGGGTAGTAGGATCAAATTTGGAGGGGAGGGGTACCTCTGAGGCAGGAGTCATTAACCAGGAGACCAAAGATGCCAAACAGATTCATGCATAGAATGAAGGATAAAATTTGGAGGGGGAAAAGATCTTGTCTCTATTTTTAGAAGCTCTAACGAAACTTAGTATTTTTTAAAATCATGGCTGTAGGCAACAAATCACAGGGCTACTACCAATGCCTGTGACCTTGTCACCAGCGGAAATCACAAACATTTTTATATCATATCTCAGCTGTTACTGATATCTTGAAATACTGTTTACATTACTAACTACTTTGAATTTAAGGTAGTCATGCGACCTGTCACTAGATTTTAACATATAATACAGACTCATACATTATTATACTACAGTTTTATATGTTATATTTTGAAAACTGTATTTCATTAATTGGTTTCCTTTGTAATACTATAAACTTTTTTTTCACTTAAAAATTATCTTCAGGAGGTGGTCCCCAGGCTTCCCTAGACTGCCAGAGGGATCCATGGCACAGAAAAGAAGAGCCCCTGCTCTGAAGCACAAGAGAAAGGATTTAAAATAAAAGGCAGAAAGGATTATGCTGTAATCTCCCTCCACTGACTCAACTCTTCAGTCAAGCCTGCTGCACTCAAGAGCTCTGTGTTCATGGTGCTGAGAGAGACTGAAGGGACATCATCAACAAGAACTGAGAAGAAGGAGAAGGAGAAGGAGTAAGGCACAGGGCAATCCTCTAGATGCTGTACGTTTTGACTGAGGGGTTGGAACAAACAAGGGAGAATACAATATGTCTTTGGACCGGCAAAAGCTGTTCTAAAAATCCACTGACCACCGGCCTTTCACTTTGTTTCTAAGAGTGCTTTCTCTCCCTAGCCCTTCCTAACTTCTCCTTCCCACACCTTTCAGTCCTCTGTCTAGAACAGCTCACAGAAACTAAAGCACACACACACACCCAGAAAAACCCTCCTACTTTATTATGCCCCTCCACATCTAACTGCCAACCTGCCTCTGTGCCCATACACTCTCTCTGCCTTTCCTCCTAACTGGATAAAGTCTGCTTCTATCTAAGACCACCTCCCACGCCCCTTTTTTTCACTAGATTCCATCTCCTCTGGCCAAGTCAAGCACAGCACTACAGCAATAACTCATCACCCCCACCCCCTTCTACTTCTAATTCTGTACTGTATTATTCCCATGCTGTATTTACTGACATTTGAAAAAAAAAAATCAAAACCAAAAATTTCTCTTGACCTCATTTCCTACCTCACCTACCACTCATTTCTCAGCTCCCTTTTTTCTCAAGAAAACTGTCTACACTTGCTGCCTACAATTCCACCCACCACTTCTGCCTTTTCTCAAAACCAACCCAATCAGGTTTTCCCTCAACAATCCAGCCTGCTTTTGACAAGGTCACCAGTTGACCTTCCATGTTGTGGAACTTTAAACAGGATTTAACTAAGGTTATCAGTTCCTTCCCCTTGAAATACTTTCATCACATGGCTGCCAGGACACACAACCTTCCTGATTTCCCTTCCCCCTTACTCCTTCTCATTCTCCTTTGCTGGTTCCTCCTCATCTCCCCAACTTCCAAACCTTGGAGCGTTCTGGGCTCAGTCTTCATATTGCTTTTCTATCTATATTCATTCCATATATGGTCTTGTCCAATCTAGTGACTTTAGGTAAAACCTATATGCTAACAAAACCCAAATTTTTATCTCTAGCCAGCCTCCTCACTAAACTCCAGCTTCAAGTATACATTTTAACTGACATTTTAATGTGTCCAAAAATGAACCCATGGTTTCACCCATACCTTCACCTCTCAGTGTCTCTCAGTCCAATTTATGGGAACTCTATCCTTCGATCTAGAAAAATCCTTGGAATCATTCTTGATGCCTCCCTCTCATTCATCCCCCACATCCAATTCAGATCCTTTCTGTTCATCCTTTAAAAAACATCCTGAATTTCACCTTTTCTGAACAACTCCACCCCTGCCACCTTGACCCATCTGGGATTGCATCAGTAGCTTGCTGCAGATCTATCTCCTCCCACCCTCTGTCCTAACATTCCTCTCCATGCAGCAGCCAGGATGATCTTATTAAAGCCAATGGCAACTCACATTACTTATTTGATTGTAAGAAACTCAAACAACTCAATAGTAAAAAACAAATAATCCAACTGAAATATAGGCAAGAGAGCTCAACAGACACTTCTCTAAAGAAGACATACAAATGGCCAACAGGTACATGAAAAAATGCTCAACATCACTAATCATCATGGAAATGCAAATCAAAACCACACTGAAATACTATCTCATCCCAGTTCAACCAGCTATTATCAAAAAGACAGAAAATAACAAATGCTGGTGAGGATGCAGAGAAAGGGAAACCCTCCTACACTACTGGTGGGACTGTAGATTGGTACAGCCATCATAGAAAACAGTACAGAGGTTTCACAAACAACTACAGATAGAACTACCATATGACCCAGCAATCCCACTACTGGGTATATACCCAAAGGAATGGAAAGCATCATGTCAAAGGGATACCTGCACTCCCATGTTCACCACAGCTCTGTTCACAATGGCCGAGATACAGAACCAACCTAAATGTCCATCAACAAATGACTGGATAAAGAAAATGTGGTGCATATATACAATGGAATACCTACCCAGCCATAAAAAGAATGAAATTCTGCCATTCACAGAAACATGGATGAGCTTACAGAAAATTATGTTAAGCACAATAAGCCAGGCACAGAAAGAGAAATACCACATGTTCTCACTCATACTTGAGAGCTTAAAAGAAAAGAGAGAGAGAACAAAACAAACAAAAGCAAGTAAATAATAATAATAAGTTGAACTGTTAAAAGCAGACAGAAGAACTATGGTTATTAAAGGCAGTAAAGGGGAAAGGGAAGGGGGAGGAGGGAGAGTAAAAGGAGACAGGAAAAATAAGCCCTACTGGTGTACAGTTGGCCTAGAATTCTATAATCAGTAATGTTTTACTGCATGTAACCAAATGTCTAGAAGGAACTCAAATATGCACATCACGAAGAAATGATTAAGTTCTGCAATCATGAGTAGGCTAATTACACTGAATAGATGATCAACACATATTGTATACATGTATTGAAATATAACTCTGTGCCTCATAAACATATACAATCAATATGATTCAACAAAAAATGAAAATAAAATAAAAAATAAGAATAAAACATCCCAATGACTTTTCATATCACTAAAAATAAAACTAATAAAGTACATAAGACTACCTACCAGAACAAACATGATCTAGTCACCTGTTATCTCTCTGAACTCCCTCTTACTAACTCTACTATTGGATTGTTCCATTCCAGGCATGGGGCCTCCTTGACAATCTTCAAGCACATCAGCCATTCTGCCGCCTTGGGTCCTCTGCACCTGTTCTTCATTCTGCCAGTACGGTCTTCCCCCAGTATAAAATGGATCATACTTCACTCCTATTACATGAAAATCCCTGCAGTGATTAATTCTTAAAATAACCTCCCCCTCCCCTTTTGTACTTTTGTGAATGAACTGTGTCCCAGTTGGGTACTTTGGAGGATTGCTCAATGAATTTTAAGTCCCCTCCTAAATACGGTTTTTATAGATTCAAAGAAAGAACTTACCTGAAATTTAGCTTCCCCTTTCTTCTAGTTCCTGATAGAATCCTAAGATTATGAACATCAGCTAGAACTGCATTTACCAACATTTCAACTATATTAACCAGATATTTTTCATGCTTACTTCCAGTGCAATTTGCAAGACACTTTTTAATATGCTTGGTAAGGTAATAAGGATTAATACAGATTCCTAGGGAAGAAATAATTCTTCCAAATTCCTTCCCTATATATCCTGATCCTCTATTAAACCAAAATAATAACACTGATTTAGTATTTCTTCTTAAAGGACTATGTGTAAATAGATTAGATACTAATATTTTTGCTAATACCTACACAGAATTTTAATTAAAAACTGCTTTTGCAAAATTTAAACAGAAGATAAAAATAAGAGGTAAAAACCTTAGGTTGTGATCGAAACAAATAGAATTCCTCTAAGTTTTAAAAGTGGTCTTTTTCAAATTAAGAATATTGTTGGTTATGGTCAGTCATCTTTTCTAACTTAACAATTTATTTGAACTGCCTTAAAATCAACAACTGTCATCATTTTAAAGAACATAAATTTAGCCAAGAAAAAAAAATTCCCTCATATAACTTTCTACCCAATTATTTATTCTTTATTTATATAGTTAAATCTTCTATGAAATATGTTATCTGTGATACATTTTACAAAATTCTAATTGCTGACACTCTACAATGCTTTTTTCTCATCCTTTAACATTAATATTCTATTTTGCTCTCTTCTTAGTTGGTAACAGCAGAGAAACCTTACAAGAAGCTAAACCAGAAGAATCAGCATAATTACTAACTAACCTAATTGTTCCTCCTATTTCCTCTCTGGTTTTCCCTGATGAAGGACACAAGTAAAAATATATGGCTGCTAGGTTCTGGCCTGCTATTTTCCTCTCAGCCACATTCATCCATCTTATCAATCTGTACTCCTGCTTAGTAAAAATCATGATTCACAGAGAATTACCCAGCGATCAATATGAAATTGATTTGGAATCCAGAGCCACTACTCCTTTTTTCAGCAAGTCTTTCTTCCCCAGAGCAAAACCCCATATGAAATTAGACTTCCTATGTCCCAGAGTATGTGTGAAACCTGGAGAGAGACAAAAAGGACAGCAGAGAAGAAGAGACCTGACCAACATCCCAGCTCCAGTCTTTTGCATCAAGCTCTACTCCACAGTGCACAACACATCTGGCACAGAGACAGGGTCGGGGGGGAAACTGACTTGGGTCCTCCCACAGTTCCAGATAATATAATCTTGAGCAGAGAAGGTGACCAGAGATAAGTCACCCAACTGCAGGATTTCTAGACACACAAGTGAACAGGCAACTGGCTCCAATCCTAAAGCTTCATTGATTAACTCTTCTTTGAGTCACACTCTGAATCCTCCCCATGAATCCATTCTCCTTAAGATTAGTTTCTGTTTCCTATATCTATCATAGACAGAGTTGGGGTTTGGGGAAGGGGGACAAGAAAGAGCAAGTCACAATGGAAGAAGAGTCAATGCAGATGGTCCACACTGAAAACAAATTATTCAAAATAGGAAGATTACAATGGGTTGTTGGGTTTTTTTTTTTACTATTTTTTTCTTATGATGAGGACACAAGATCTGCTCTCTAAGCAAATTTCAAGTATATATTATTATTGACTATAGTCATCAGGTTGTACACTAGATCTCTACAACGCTTAAATCTTATAACTCAAAGTCTGCACCCTTGACCAACGTCTCCCCATTTCCCCCACTCTCAGCCCCTGGTAACCACCATTCAACTCTTTGCTTCTCTGAGTTCAACTCAGAAAGGTTATGTTTACATTTTACATTTGTTCAAAGTTTCTGGTTTAGGGCTGTAGCCCCAGCTCATCCTTCACTATTCATATAAAACTGAAAGTGCATTATGGAACTGACCTGAGCATGAGGTGAGTACCCAAAATAAAGGAGGTCAAGGTGCTGCATCTCGATGAGTGGAAAGGACATGATTCTTAAGGCTTTTCACCCCATTGTCACTTATCAAAACAAAAATTAAATTCATTCACCACATTTCTTTTGAATAGAGCAGTTAGTGTTTTTAAAAGTTTCTAATTTAATTTGTCATTGGACTACACACATAAACCAACAACCAAAAGATAATCCTTAAAACTCAATACCCTGATTAGTTATAATAAGCTTCTCTAAAAATGCAGCATATTATGCTCAACATAATAACAAGGATAAAAGAACCCCAGTTCTATTATGTTATCGCTGAAGAATGGAACCATTACCATTCATTTGAAGTTAGACACCTGAAAGGAACCTGGGCAAAAGAAACACATCAAAGACCCAGGGAAGCGTGACTTCAAAAGGTAGAGCACAGATGTGAGCTCCTGGGAGGCAGCCTGCTCTGATGCCAGAGCTCAAACTAGGGCTGCCATTCACTCTCACACAGGCAAGTCTATGAACAGTATCACCACAAATTAATTTGATAATAAATTTGTACAGATTTACCTGGCAAAGGTTTATGTTTTACTAATAAAATAATTAGGAATCAACACAGTGTGCAGTTAAGATCATGGATCCCAGAGTCAGGCCGCTTGGGCTCTCCAGTTTGTCTATGAACTAGCTGTGTGACTTTGGGCAAGTTACTTAATCACAGTGATCTTGATTTTTTTCAAGGTTAACATAAATATTAAATGTAATTAATATTTTACACATTAAAACAGTAACTGGCAGATTGTACATCCTATTCCTGCTTGATAAATAAGAGTTTTTCTTTTCAATCCATGTCTCATATGAAATATGGGTATCAGAATAAATGGATAACTATTTCCTAAAAACATACATACATACATACAGCGTGTGTGTACATGTAAAATGAAAATATCATTAACTTTAAAAGGTATTGAACAGTACTGTGAGGCATTTTTATTATAAAATCTAGTTGTTTTTTTTTTCCTCTTGGCTATTTTTCATCCTGTAATTATCTCAGAGGAAACCTGGGGTTAAGAGTTCAATTCTAGTTTTTAAATTGTACTGCAGCACAATTACAGCTACTAAACATATTCTCAGACTAAATTTAATGACCTTGGATACATTAAAGCACGTTAAAAAACAAAATATCCTCAGATGTTTTTACCATGGTTTTTAATATTCCCAAACTAGTTAATCCCAAAGACAATATGTAGTTGTAAATAAAAGTGAATTGTGGCTCTTACTCTTAAAGTGGACAATATTTTATAAAAATCATGGCTTTCTAGAAAATGTCTAGGATATAGTATTTAATAAATACTTTCCAGTGTTCTATTTATTTTGTACATCAAATATGTGTCTATATTAAAGAGCCCATGAGGGTAAGATTACTTAAGACTTATTTACATTTACCTCCTGGTATGGTACCAAGGGGTGTTTGAAGTCATAGGTTAAACAAGAGCTTTGGATCATTCATTCTACTCAAAGATTTAAAAGGAAATTTTCACTTATATTAAAATGTATTATGGAATATAATGTAAAAGTATAATTAATATTAAAAATAAAATAGAAGATCCTAGCTGGTTTTCTCAGGTTAGAGCACCGTGTTATAACACCAAAGTCAAGGTTTTGGATCTGCATACCAGCCAACTGCATGCATGAATGCATGTATGAATGAATAAATGAATCGATGAATGAATGAATAAGTAAATAAATAAGTAAATAAAATTATTGTAAAGACTTTTAAAAAATTTATGCTTCAGGCTACTTGTCCAAGGTTCCTGAGTTAACTCTCCCTTCCCACTGGTATGGTGAGGAAACTCTCGATTGTATCATCAGCATCTATTTTCCCACTTCCTAACAAGCCCTAATTTCCACCAGGGATACATGTAATCCCAGGGACCCTAACTCCATTCCTGGCCCCAGGGATGGAGTTTGCAATCTAGTTGCAGTCTGATCAGAGTGAGTCTCAGCACTCCTTCTAGAATCTCTGGGGATGGAATAAACATATGAAGCAAGGCAGAGTCCAGAGGACCTCAGAAAACAGAGCTGATCCCAACAGCTCCTGAACCTCTGGATCAAATTTTGCCTGGCCTAAAATCCCAGCACTTTTTGATTTTTGTGATACAGTGCATTTCTTTCATTGTTTAAAAGAGCTTGAGATGCATTTTCTATATCATGTAACATATTTTTGAGAAAAAGTTACCACAACAAAAAAACAACAACATTGACTTAAAGGCAAGGGAGCAAAGATTTTATTATCCACTGATCTTTTCTATTAACCAAGTTAGTGCATCTTTCTCTACCACGTACTATTCTTCTCCCCACTATTTGTGCTTGTCATCAAGACTTTCCATCAACTGACATCTCTTTCTTTCTTTATGAATAAGCTTAAAACTTCCAAGACCCTGTCTTTGGGAAAAGTCAGCCCTGCATCCCCCTACCAAAATCTGAATGAATCTGCTTTAGTTCCTTGATGACATTTCTTGCCATCTATATTCTATGGCCCTCAGAATCATAGGCCATTTCCTCAGTGTGAAGAATTAATGTTATTCACCAAAGGGAAAAACTGAACACAGATAATAGAGTTTTATCGTTTTATGAAAAATCTGGATTTTTTAAAAGTTTCATTTTTCTTTATGAAAAACTATACTTGAGAATGCATTTTTTTCTCTGGACTTCCAAAACCTATACCAAGATACATATCTATACCTTTCCCTGCCCTCCCTCTCCTCCTCCTAGTTTCAGAGGAAAAGTTCTCCTTTCCATCAATCAAGACCAATCTTTCCATCTATATTTCCCAAGTTGGTCTCTGATATTTTGAATTCTTTCATTCTTCTGAATCCTCCTTTACAGTTTAAAGCATTTTAAGTCTCTTCTTTCACAAATTAAAAAAAAAAAAATACCATCTACCCCAACTCCCATTTTTCTGCTTATATAAAATAAATAATTTAAATTAATATCACCTGTTCCTTTTTTTTTTACTTTTTGTAATGTGGCTACTAAAAATTTTTAATTACATATGTGACTTGCATTATATTTCTATGGCACAGCACTGTCCCAGAGGCAACCAATTTCAATGCTGGACGTGTCTTGTCTTCCCTGAACCCCCTGCAAGCCCCTCAGACGTGATGCATCACCTCAGTGCCTTTGATCGCATAACTCCCTAGGGTGTAATGCTACTTCTTTTTTTTTTTTTTTTCAAGATTTAGTTCAGGTGCCATCTCTTCCACAAAGCCTTCTCCCACCTGAATAGTCTGTCTCCTCCTCTGTGAACCACTGCACAATTTCCTGATTTCTGTTGGAGCACACATAAAACCTGACTACAGATAAGCCTTTAAACTACTTTTTTTTTTAGGGCAGCAAATTTTTAACAATTCTAAGCATGTAAATAAAGCAACATCATCTATGACAAGTTTTTACACTTAAGACAGAAAACATCCAATTTACAAAAAGTCTTGCTAAATAATAGGCTGATCCAAGAACAAGTAACAGATATCTAAAGTACTTGGACAAGCACTTGCCTTTTACCCACCTTTCCAAAGGCAGGGATCCCATAAAAACATGACTCCACATCCATGTGTTGCACCCTGCCTTAGGGTTCTGTGATGCCAAGAATATTCCTAAACAGTCTTTTATACCTCACCTAAAATCCAATCATAATAAACATTCTCATTTTTTTCAGACAGAAAAAGATGCCTAAAATTCACTACTATTTATAAATACCACCTTTTAGATATCAATTTCTCCCACACCTAACATGCCTTGCCTCAAATATAAAAAGCCAAGTATAAAAATGCTTTTATTTTTTAATTTTTTTTCTGTTTTATTTTAACTTCTCAATATACATTGTGGTTGATTTTTGTGTCCCTTTACCCCCTCCCTTTCTCCCCTCCCCGCCACTACATCATATCTGTTCACTTGTCTTAACAAGTTCAAGGAATTGTTGTGATTGTTGTGTCTTCTTCCCCTCCCCCACCCTTTATTTGTATGTGTATTTATTTTTTAGCTCCCACAAATAAGTGAGAACATGTGGTATTTCTCTTTCTGTGCCTGACTTGTTTCACTTAATATAATTTTCTCTAAGTCATCCATGCTGTTGTGAATGGTAGTATTTCAATTTTTTTTATAGCAGAGTAGTATTCCATTGTGTAGATAAACCACATTTTCCATATCCACTCATCTGATGATGGACATTTAGGCTGGTTCCAACTCTGGGCTATTGTAAGTAGTGGTACAATAACCATCGGAGTACAGGTATCCCTTTGGCATGGTGACTTCCATTCCTCTGGATATATTCCCAGCAGTGGGATAGCTGGATCATACGTAGATCTGTAATTGTTTGAGGAACCTCCATACCATTTTCTATAAAGGCTGCATCATTTTGCAGCCCCACCAACAGTGTATGAGAGTTCCTTTTTCTCTGCAACCTTGTCAGCATTTATCATTCTCAGTCTTTTGGAAATGAGCCATCCTAACTGAAGTGATATGGTATCTCAAAGTGGTTTTGATTTGCATTTCCCATATGCTGAGTGATGTTAAGCATTTTTTCATGGGTCTGTTGGCCATTCGTATATCTTCCTTTAAGAAATGCCTACTCAGCTCCTTTGCCCACTTTTTAATTGCGTTATTAGGTTTTTTGCTATTAAGTTTTTTGAGTTCCTTGTATATTCTGGATATTAATCCTTAGTCAGATGTATATTTTACCAATATTTTCTCCCACTCTGTTGGTTGTCTTTTCATTCTTTTGATCTGTTTCTTTTGCTGTGCAGAAACTTTTCAGTTTGATATAATCCCATTTATTTTTCCTATAGTTGCCTGTGCTTTTGGGGTCCTATTCATGAAGTCTGTACCCAACTCCTACTTCCTGAGGTGTTTCCCCTATGTTTTCTTCAAGGAGTTTTGTTGTTTCAGGATATATATATTTAATTCTTTAATCCATTTTGAGTTGATTTTGGTATATGGTGAGAGGTGCAGTCTAGTTTGATTCTCCTACATATGAATATCCAGTTTTCCCAGGACCATTTGCTGAAGAGGCAGTCTCTTCCCCAATGTGTAGACTTGGTGTTTTTGTCAAAGATCAGATGGCTGTAGGTGTATGAATTAATTTCTGGGTTCTCTATTCTACCCCATTGATCCGTGTGTCTGTTTTTATGCCAGTACCAAGCTGCTTTGGTTATTACAGCTTTGTAGTATAGTTTAAAGTCAGGTAGTGTTATGCCTCCAGCTTTATTTTATTTTATTTTATTTGCTCAGGATTGCTTGGGCTATGCGTGGTCTTTTGTTGTTCCATATAAATGTCTAGATAGCTTTTTCCATCTCAGAGAAAAATGTCATTGGAATTTTGATAGGGATTGCATTGAATCTGTAGACCACTTTGGGTAATATGGACATTTTCACAATGTTAATTCTTCCAATCCAAGAGCATGGGATATCTTTCCATCTTCTTGTGTCCTCTTTAATTTCTCTCAACAGTGGTTTGTAGTTCTCTTCGTAGAGATTTTTCACATCCTTGATTAGCTCTGTTCTTAAGTATTTTATTTTTTTGGTAGCTATTGTAAATGGGCGAGTTTTCTTGATTTCTTTTTCTGCGTTTCATTATTGGAGTATAGAAATGCTACTGATTTTCAATTGTTTTGTATCCTGAAACTTTGCTGAAATCATTTATCAACTCTAAGAGCTTTTTTGTAGAGGCTTTAGGCTATTCAATACATAGGATCATATCATCCCAAACAGGGAGTTTGACTTCTTTTCCAATCTGGATACCATTTATTTTCTTCTCTTCTCTGACTGCTCTGGCTAGTACTTCCAACACTATGTTGAATAGGAGTGGTGAGAGTGGGCAACCTTGTCTAGTTCCTGTTCTTAAGGAAAAAGCTTTCAGCTTTTCCCCATTCAGGATGATATTGGCAGTGGGCTTATCATATACAGCCTTAATTGTGTTGAGATATTTTCCATCTATATCTAACTTGTAGAGAGTCTTTATCATGAACAAATGTTGAATTTTGTCAAATGCTTTTTCATTGTCTATAGAGATGATTATGTGGTTTTTGTCTTTGCTTTTATTGATGTGGTGCTTTTATTGATCTGCATATGTTGTACTAACCTTGCATCCCTGGGATGAATCCCACTTGATCATGGTGTATAATTTTGTGTATGTGTTGCAGTATTCTGTTAGCTAGTATTTTATTGAGGATTTTTGCATCTATATTCATCAAGGATATTGGCCTGTAGCTTTCTATTTTTGATGTATCTTTGTCTAGTTTTGGTATCAGGGTGATGTTTGCCTCATAGAATGAGTTTGGGAGAATGGCCTCTGTTTCAATCTTTTGGAATAGTTTGTAGAGAATTGGTATCGATTCCTCTTTGAAGGTCTGGTAGAACTCTGCAGTGAAACCACCCAGTCCTGGGCTTTTCTTTGTTGGGAGCCTTCTGATAACAGCTTCAATCTCTTTTATTGATATTGGTCTGCTTCTTGGCTCTGTTTTAGTAATTTGTATGTGCCAAGAAATTTATCCATTTCCTCCAGATTTTCAAAGTTGTTGGTGTATAGTTGTTTATAGTAGTCTTTAATGATTCTTTGTATTTCTGAGGTATCAGTTGTAATATCACCTTTTTCATTTCTAATTTTTGTTACTTGGGTCTTCTCTCTTCTTAGTTAGCCTTGCTAAAGGTTTGTCAATTTTATTTACCTTTTTGAAAAGCCAACTTTTTGTTTCATTGATCTTTTGTATCATTTTTCAGGTTTCTATTTCATTTAGTTATGCACTGATCTTAATTATTTCTTTCTGTCTACTAATTTTGGGTTTGGGTTGTTCTTGTTTTTCTAGTTCTTTATGGTGAAGTGTTAGGTTGTTTACTTGCCATCTTTCCATTCTTCTGAAGCAAGCATTTAATGCAATAAATTACCCCCTTAGTACTGCTTTTGCAGTATCCCACAGGTTTTGTTGTGATGTGTCATTATTCTCATTAGTTTCAATAAATTTTTTGATTTCCTATTTAATTTCTTCTTAGACCCATATGTCATTAAGTAGAATGTTGTTTAATTTCCATGTGTTTGTATAGTTTCCAGAGTTTCATTTGCTATGGATTTCTAATTTTAATCCATTGTGATCTGAAAAAATACATGGAATAATTCCAATTTTTTGAATTTTGAGACTTGATTTGTAACCTAACTTGTGATCTATCCTGGAGAATGTTCCATGTGCTGATGAGTAGAATGAATATTGAGGTTGTGGGATGGAATGTTCTGTAGATATTCTCCAAGTCCAACTGGTCTAGGGTGTTGTTTAGATCTTGTGTTTTTCTATTGATTTTTTGCCTAGATGATCTGTCCAATGGTGACAGTGGGGTGTTTGGGTTCCCCTCTATTATGGTTTTAGTGTCTATCTCATGCTTTAGGTCTAATAGTGTTTGCTTTATAAATCTGGCTGCTCCAACACTGGGTGCGTATATATTTATCACTGTTATGTCTTCTTGAGGGATAGATCTTTTTATCATTACATAGTAGTCTTCTTTATCTCTTTTTATGGTTTTTGCTTTAAAGTCTATTTTATCTGATATAAGAATAGCTACTCCAGCTCATTTTTCATTTCTATTTGCATGGTATATCTTTTTCCATCCTTTCACTCTTAGTCTGTGTGTGTCTTTACAGGTGATGTGAGTCTCTTGCAGGCAGCATATTGTTGGATCCATCTTTTTAATCCAGTCGGTCATTTTGAGTGGGGGATTTAATCCTTACACTTAGAGTTATTATTGAAAGGTGTTGATTTACTCCTCACATATCATTGATTTTTGTTCAGATGTCTTAAGTATCTTTTGTTCCTTTCTTTCTGATTTTCTGTTTGTCTTCTGTGTTTGTTGGTTTCTTGGGGTGGTAAATAAACTATTTTTTCTCTTTATTGTTAGCATTTTTGTTTTACTGGTAGGTTTTGTTCTTTCTTGAGTATTCATGGCAGTGATGGTTGTTTTTCATCTACCAAACTCTTGTAAGGCTGGTCATGTGGTAGTGAACTTCCGCATTTTTTGTTTGTCTGAGAAATATACTATTTGTCCTTCATTTTGGAAGGATAGCCTTGCTGGGTAAAGTATTCTTGGCTGGCAATTTTTGTCCTTTAGTATTTTGCATATATCATCCCATTCTTTTCTGGCTTTTAGGGTTTCTGATGAAAAGTTTGATGTTAGTCTGATTGTATCTCCCTGATAGGTGACTTGCTGCTTCTCCCTTGCAGCTTTTAAGATTCTCTCTTTGTTTCTGAGTTTTGCCAGTTTGACTATCACATGTCTTGGAGAGGAACTTTTTGGGCTGAATATGTTTGGGGATGTTTGGGCCTCCTGAATCTGAAGATCTGTGACTTTCCCTATACCTGGGAAGTTTTCTGCTATTATTTCGTTGAATATGTTTTCAATGCCATTTCATTTTTCCTCCCCTTCTGGAATACCCATGAATTGGATATTTGAGCACTTAAGGTTGTCTGTTATCTCTTGTATATTTTGTTCAATTTTTTAAATTCTTTTTCTTTTTTCTGGTCCACTTCTGTTAATTCAAACAGCCTATCTTTAAGGTCAGAAATTCTCTCTTCTGCTTGTTCTAGACTGTTGGTTAGATTCTCTGTTGTGTTTTTTATTTTGTTGAATGAATCCTTCAGGCTCCACAAGCTCTGCTACATTCTTTTTCAGGGCATTGATTTCTTTGTACATTTCTTCTTTCAGGTCCTGTATATTTTTTCTCATTTCGTTGTGCTGTCTGAGTTTTCTTGTATCTCATTTAGTTTCCTTAGAATTGTTGCTCAAAATTCCCTGTCGGTCATTTCAAGGACTTCCTGTTCTACAGGATCTAGAGCATGAGAGTTATTATTTTCCTTTGGTGGTGATGTACTTTCTTGATTTTTCATATTTCTGGTATCTTTCCTTTGGTATTTAGTCATTGTGGCAGGGGGTACCGTGGTCCACTTATTCCACCCTGATGTCTGGCCTGGATCCTGAAGGGACTGCCAATTCTGGGCAGTGGGGACTAGCCTGGGCTGGTGGTCCTGCAGCACCTGCCTGTTCTTGCATGGCTGGCTTGGGGCATGTGGGCCAGCAGCTCTCAGGCCTCTCTGGGTGGCAGGGACTGACCTGGGCTGGGGGTTCCATGGTTCCTGTCTCTTCTGGTGCAGCTGACTCAGATTGTGTGGGCCTGGCAGCTCCTGGGCCTCCCTGGGCAGCAGGGACTGGCCTGAGCTTGGGGTCCAATGGCACCTGCCTGTTCTCGTATGGCTGGCTCGGGGAGTGTGGGCTCAGTGGCTCTTGGGCCTCTCTGGGTGGCAGGCACTGGCCTGGGCTGGGTTCCTGTGGCGTGCAATGCCTCCCTGTTCCAGCACGGCTTTCAGGCCTCCTGTTGTTGCTTTTTAATAGTTGCAAATTGGTTGATTTGTGGGGGAGAGTGGTGCTAGAGACCATCTACTCCATCATCTTGACCAGAAGACTAAAAATGCTTTTCTAACCATGAGAACAAATAATTGTCAATTTTACTCTGAAGTGGGTAGCAAATCAATTTCTGTATTTCCATTTGAAAAATAAACTAAAATGTATACCTGCTAATTATCATGCTGCCTGTATCAGGAAGAAAAAAAATCCCATGAATTAGAATTTTTTTAAAAAATTATCAGAAACATTACACTTTTTGGTCTTTAAGAAAAATGGATTTAGGCAGTACGGTAGAGTAGTTAAGAGGGTGGGCCATGTGATCAGATGACATGAGATCAATTTAGCTGTGAGATTCTGGCTTTTTTTTTTTTTTTTTTTTTGTGACCGGTAAGGGGATCGCAACCCTTGGCTTGGCATCGGCTGCACCGCACTCAGCCAGTGAGCACACCAGCCATCCCTATACAGGATCCGAACCTGCGGCCTCGGCGCTCCCAGGGCCGCACTCTCCCGAGTGAGCCACGGGTTCAGCCCTATTTTTAATTTTTTGAGGATTAAATAAGTTATAATGATAAAGGATTTTTAAAAGAGCTTGGCACAAGATAAATGATGAAAAAATATTACCTATGCTTCCAGCCACCACCTGCCTCAGAAAAAAATCATAAATCAAGTAAAAATCCAAATTGAGTAAAATATTTCCAAATTATCACAAATGGCTATTTTCTCTAATATATAAGAAGCCCCTAAAAGATAAATAAGGACAAAGAACAACAATTCACAAGAAGCAGTCAATATGAACAAATATTTTACACAAAAAACGTAACATACATTGCTTTTAAGTAAATGAAAACATAATGAACCACTCATAGTAAGACAATTGCAAAATAAAACATCAATGAGATGCTATTTTTTCTTTCCAGCTTTGCAAAAGCTTAAGAGCTCAATAACATTCACTGGTAAGCATACAGGGTACAGGGAAGTAAGCACTCTCACCCATCATGCCTGGGCATGGAATCTCGAACAAGCTCTGTAGTGAGCTCAACACTCTCTCTTTTCTGGAAGCGTTTCTGCAGATCTATGCACACATGTATACAAACAGCAAATGACTGGAAAAGCCAAATACATTCCATTATAATACACTGCAATTGTATGCAGCATTTAAAAGAATGATGTAGCTTTATAAAAGGATACTTCAAAAAGTTGATGGAAAGATTTGTATTACCTTTTCGTTTTATTTTTCCAAGAACTTTTTGAAGTACCCTCATATGTATCAAATGAAATGACTGATAAGATATATTAAGTGAAAGCAAGATACATATATACACACACACACACTCAAATTTATGTTTAAAAGCAAGAATTCCATACATATAGACCACCTCTGGACAACTAACAAGAACCTGGTCACAGCAACTGTCTCTGGGAAAGACATCTGAGTAGATGGGAGAAAGGAGAAAGCAAAAAGCTTACTTTTGTACCTTTTGAGGTTTGTACCATATGCCTATAAAACCTATTTACTCAGTAAATTATTTATTTTTTAAACACCTTTTCCTCTGTTGCACAGAGCCCTTAACAAAGCATGTTTCCATGCTGAAGGACAACATGTAGGTGAGCTATTATCAAAAGAATGTCCTTCAACTTGTCCAGCAGTCATCTCCTTTAAATAGCTCAGTAGGGAAGATATCCCATAAAGATGAGAATGTATGCCAGGAAATATTACTGAAAACCACTTCATTTACAGATATTTTCATCATTACCATTAACTAACATCATTAGGAAACATTCAGGCTCATAAGTGCCTGCTAATCTCACTTTTGAATAAAAAATGGCATGGTCTTGGGAGATGGAATCTTTAAACAGTAGTTTCACAAAACCTAAACATAATATTTTCAATGTAAACTGGAATCTAAAAATATATTATTGCATCTTTCAAGACACATTTGCTTATCACCAAAGAGATTATCACTATGACAGTATAAAATGTTTTTCCAACTGATATAATTTATTACAATCCTGAACACTTATGAACACGACTACAAGTCATTCCATTTTTAAAAGGCATTCCTTTTAAGAAAATAATTTCAGACAGTGTTAGTGTGTATAGTGAATGACTTTGTATATGAAGACTTGCGTGCACACAGAAGACAACAAATCACATCTTACATTCAAAAATTGCAGTAAAGATAACCCATGCTGTTCTATGTAAATTTAAAACATCTTACAGAAAGATCTTTATGACTATCTATACAACCAAAGATGACTCAACCAATGAAATCTTCCTAAAAGGGCCCAGAAACTGCATAAGTTAATGGCTATCAAATGCCCCATCAACATGAAGAGAAGACTATGACCTATCTTTGAAGGATATTAACAAAAAAAGCACAAACTGCACAATATTCAGATTCCTCTGAGATTTTAATGACAACTTCATTTTTAAGAATTGTTGGGTTCGATCGGTAGAGAAAAAAATTAGTTCCCTTTATTATTAAAATACCTAATGCCTTCCCTTTCAGAGTAAGATATAGAAGAGCTGCTACTGTTGTATGTTGATGATGCTGAACTTTCTGTACTGGATTATATGTGATCCAGAAAGTATAAAATATTCCCATTCTGGTGAACCATTTTTTGGTTCTGGTTCATAAGGTTCTAAACTATAGAATTTCTTTTTCTATGCCAAACCTTAATCTCCTAGTGAAACAGGAGTTTAATGTCTTTGCACAGGTTTAATTTTGATCAATTTTTCACTGCCTATGTCAAAGGTGTAGAAGGCTTCACACAAAACTCTTATGGAGTTTAGAAGGGAAAAAAAAGCCTCCCTCAGCTTTTCAAACCAAAGAGCAGGTGGAGGGGGAAAAAAAGAAAGATTTTCAAGTGTGCAAAGTTGGAGGGGAAGAAAAAATGGGGAGAGGAGACATACGAAGGGTAGGGAAGAAGATGTGACAAGTACAAGAAAGAAAAAGGCTAGGAGAAAAATAAGGGAAATAAGCATACCATGAAAGTACAACCTAACAGAACTGATCTCTCCCCCAAAGAAATCTGTATTTGTAAAGCTCATGCAGGAGCCTTGGCATCCAACTTGCCCTAATTCACAATGGCTTCCTGCAGGCAATAGCCTCAAGGTGATCACCTGCAGACGCATACTGCAGGCACAACTGTGTCTCCTGCAGCCCCATAGCAGCCTGGCAAAGCTGGCGATATATAAATCCCCAGGTATAATGGGAAATGACTGGCAACGTTCATACTATGATTAACATATTTCAACAAGCACAATAATACTTCTGATCTGTTTAGCATAATATACAAATTTTTTTTTAAATCCATTCAATCAACAAAACCAAACATTACATTCTGTATGGGTAGTTCTCAAATACACCTGCATACAGGTGCATTTACCTTATCAAGTTTCAAGAACAACAAAAAGTATCTGATCTCATGTATCGGGATTATCTGATATCTGTGCTTATGATACCCAAACATGCATAATACCCAAGTGTGCTCAGGGCAATTTATTCTTTCATAATTCACTCACTCCCTCATTCACTCACTCACCAAATATTCTGTGCCTACTACATGCTAATAACAGTTCTGGGTCCATAATATGGTCTAGTGTGGAAAAACAACAAATAATCCAATTTTGTTATTATACTGTTAAAATTCTGTAAGGAATATACCCAATAACGGGGAGCAGCATTTAGTTTGATGGGTAGGGTTCTGGAGCTAGTGGGAGTATCAGGAAAGGTTAGGCTAAGGCTGTGACTGCTAAACTCAAATGTGCAGCATGAGAAAACAATCAGCTGGCCAAGGGAGGATGAGGAAAAGAGCATTTCAGGAGAGATAACAAGCAGATACATAATCCACCAGAGATGGAAATGAGCTTTGATGGTTCAGAGAAAAAAGAGAAGTGTGCAGGAACAAGTAGCAGCCAGATAACAGGACTGTTTTATGGGCCTTGTTTAGGATATTATTCTTTACCCTAAAAGTAATGAAAGGCTATTGAAGGTCAAGTGAAACATGACAACGACTAATACTCATTGATCGTCTACTACGTGCCAGAGACTATTCCAAGCATTTCATATTAACCTTTTTAATCCTGATAACACCCCTACGAAGTAGGTACTATTTTACCTGCATTTTAAAGATGAGGAAACTCTGAAATGCACAGAAAACTTAAATGATTTGCTCAATTTCAGTGCAGAGTCAGGATCTGACTCATGCATTTTGACTTCAGCATCTATGTTCTAACTACTACATGCCTTTCCATGAGACCAACCTGATAAAACAAGTAAGTGAGCTTCTCCATCATACAAATAAGCCTTCCTTTATCGACCCTTAGGGACTCTAGCTAACTTCAGTAAAATAGTGTCTGGAGTAGATAATGTATTACCTCTGGAGGTAAATTAAAAAAAAAAAAAAAAAGTAATACATACTTATTTTATGTATTTTATTAATATCCATCTCTACTGTTTCAGACTTTCCAGCAGTATCTAAAGGTAAATTTTCCCAAAGGCACCCCCATTTCCCACCCCCCAGCACTGACAATGACTGAAAGAGTTTAAAAGGGAAGAGGGAGGAAGAATCTAAAATTATACACTACACAGAATCAAATCCTATCTATGATGTTAATTAACAGGCAATTAATGAAAACTAGTGACTTAAAAATGTTTTAAATACTGGAATTTAAAAATTAAGACAATTTTAATTGACAAAATATGAATGGCTTATTTATATAACAGAATTAAATTTACAAATACAAAATACACTGAATGACATAAATAAACGTAAACAAATATGTGGACAGAATTATGAAATCACATCATCTTAACACATTAACTCTCCTGAGGGTTTTAAGTCGAAAATATTCTAGTATTAATAAAAATATTTCTAATATTATTTTTCTACACTTGGAATTTTCTCTTTTGGAGCTTAGTAAATAGTTTATTATTTGTTTTTAGGGAAACTCACTATAACAAATATATGCAAGAGTTATTTACTTAATATAAACATTCTTCCTTATGATGGCCTAAATACATTACTTACCAGAACTGGCTTGAATAACTCCATATCACATACTTATTAAGTTTCATTTCAAAAACTTTTTTTTAATTTAGAGTAATTACGGTCTTTGTTTTTCCTTAAACTTTACCTACACAGGATAGATGCAATGAATTCTATCCTGCTGGGCCCCACCTTCAGAGATGAGCTGCCCACTGCACAAAGAGATGTTCCCAAACTAAGTACTGTTTTTCCTTCTCAAATTTGGAAATGTGTTACAAAATTTATTACTGCACTATTTTTCAAACCAATCACCGTGAATATAATAAACTGCATCTAGCACATCACAATATTTTGTTCTACATTTCCCCTGAGAAACCTTCCATTATCTCCAAGATCTAGATTATGTGCTCTACTTTTTCCTTAGCATCGTGGACTTCATACCAGACCACTTAGCTCTTCAGGAAATGCCAGTTTCCTCACCTCTACCTTCTTATACACTGTAAGTTCTGTGATGATGAGCATTGTGCTCTTTGCATTTACCAAGGTACCCAGCACCTAGCACAGTGCCTACAAAGCTCCTATTAAGCCCCCAATAAATAATGGTTGAAAGAATTTCCTAAGAGCAGCATAATAAGGAAATTATGACCAGTTGAAATAAACTGAGAGACTGAGGAAACGAATAAAATCATACCTCCTTATTAAAACTAAAATCTGGAGGAATTCAACTTTTTAATCCATCAGTTGCAAGTATGTACTTCTTTAACTTTCAAAAGTATAAATCTGAAGTGCAGTCAGGGTGTGGTATGTAAGGTCAGATACATAATCTAATGCTAATCCAACTCCACTTTTACTAAACCCTGAATCATAAACTTTCAACACCTTTTTGTTCTACCACACCTATTCTACTTGGCAAGAATGCATTTGCTTTTTTTTTTTATTTGATGATTTCATACAGACACACATACATGCACACACACAAATACACACACCCTGGCATAAAAACTTGAGACCTAAATATCACTACTCAAAATAGAATGGCTTTCTTTTAAAAGCATACATATTTTAAATTCATTAGATCTTTATTTTCCAAACTATGTTCCAGGAAACCCAACTACAGTGGTTCTCACATGATCAGAGTCACCTGGAAGCCTTCTTAAAATACAGTCTGCTGGGCCCCACCTTCAGAGATTCTAATTCAATAGGTTTGGGGTGAGACCCAGATGGTGGTGATGCTACTGTTCCTGGGATCACAGTTTGAGGGCCAGTGCCCTAATGTGCTGTTAATAAATGTTCTGTAAGGGAAAAATACAGTTGGAAAATGCTTCATATTCTGTAGGCCCTCTTAAAATTTCACTATACACATTGGCATATCAAAAGCTCTGAAAAGTTCTGCAGTAAATTAACACGTTTTACACTGTCAAACAAAATGATTTGACCCTGGAATCCTTTAATCAAAGAGCAATAATTAACATCTTACCATGATCTGTAGAATATATTCTGGAAAACTTTACATTTGACTCTTTAAAAACTGTTTTCCTTAGAATGTATTTCAGCAGAAAATAATTCTGTCCTTGGAAATAATCCAACTTCTTACCATGTATGATTCCTGCCCAAATAAAATAATACAACCTCAACTTAGATCAGGCACTGTTCATTCAATCACACACATCATTTCTCGCAATGCTAATTCTGTAACCCTGGGTGTGAAGTGCTTCAATCATTAATCCAATTAATTAGAAATTATGCATAATTTAAAACCATTCTGAATTTGAATTATTGAAAGCTACAAATTCATTCGTTTGTTTACCTTTACTAATAAAATGCCTAAGGCAGTGAAATGAAACACCTTAAGTATGTTCAGTTCAAAAAATTTTCTCACACATGATCTTATCTGATGTTTACAATCATCTTGTGTGAAGCTGATATGGCAGGAATTTCTCTGTGTTACCATGAGTCAGTTAACCAAGAAATGGAGCAGCAAAGTGAATCACCAATTCATGGAACTAGGTGATGACATGCCTTGACTCACGTTTCAGTCATCTCTCCATTACATGGTATTGCCTCAGTGATAATTTTCATACTCACCCTATACATTTTATCTAGCAACTTTTCTCCTTCTCCTTCCTTTTAATCACAAAAAATTGCATGTGAAAATAAATGCAAATTTTAAATCTTTAACATCATAATACAGAGGGATACTATATGCTATATCAGAAGCTAAGAATGCTTGGCTTATAGCCTGGCTGCCATAAGAATGCAAGAATGAATTACTAGGGATATAAAAAGAAGGATAAAAGTTAATTCTGAATGTAGGCATCAGTGAATATTTAATTGAATTTAAAGAAGTAAGCTTTCCGAGGAAAGAGGTTTTTGATTGTTCAAGTGCCTAACCCAGTGCCTGGCACACTACAGATATTACACGTATACGTATTGAACTTGTGAAGGAATGACTTGGAGGCAGTAATTTGTGAACAGCATAGAAACATTGATAACATGTTTGAGAAAAAGAGCTTAGTTCTTTGCCTATGCTTTATTTTTAAAAGATTATTTAGATTTTCAAAGGGGTATATGGACCTTTGTCTGGCTACTGCTAAGCTACAGCTAAGGCCTGGAATCCTCACAGGGCAAATTGTGTAGCTCTTAATCCTGTTCCTGACGCCAATTGTAAAGCTAGGCGACCACCTAGTTGTCACAGCTCTTTTACCTGCCAGTAATCCTGCACCGACTGGGCCGATGGTTGAACTAGGGTTGGGTCTGGAGCTCCCAGACCCCTCAAGCCAATTAATAGACTGGGTCACAAACCCTTCACATGCCAGGCTGGGTCACCAGACCCCTCCACACTAGGCTGGGTCACCAGACCCGTTCACACAGGTTTATAAGCTAGGCAACAGGCCACATGGTCCTCGGAAGCTGCAGGTCTGGAAAAACATGGCCGCACAGGGCAGGCGCCTGAGGCAGTAAAACACCAGCCAAAGCGGCGCCTGTGGGTGCACTCACTCCACCCACACATATACAATGTTTACGGAACCACCCCTATCCAGCCCTGAGGCGAGGGGAGCCTGACCAAATTGTTCCATTTTCCCAGCAACCTTAAATAACATAATCATACCATCTAATGTCAAAGACAGAGGAACTACCACTCAAAACTCTTACTCTGCAAAGGGAGGTGCTTTTTCTGCTCAAGCCTCAACTAACTCAACCAGAGAAACAAAGAGGGGGATTAGGAATGTGGAAAAGAGAACCCCTACTACTTGAAATGTCATTTTTAAAACAGTATTCCTTTAACGAGCCAAATCAGATTATATTTCATATTAGAAAAATTACTTCTTTAAAAACCTATAGATTTTCTTAGAATTCAGTGTTTTGAACTTAGTTGTGTAATTAAATCACTTTAAAAGTAGTATGCTGCATTTTTTTAATCATATAAATTATTTTAGTTAAAGAATTTACATCTGTTTGGCAAAGTTACTATATTTTAGTTCCTATATTTTATTGGCAAAATTGTTGGTTTTGGAAATATAAGATTTTTCACTGAAATCTATATGACTAATACAAAACTACTGATTTCAGTTTCAACAATTTCATATTATGAGTATATATTTACCTTTCCTTATTGGTAAGCAGAATAAAATTTTTTCTAATTACTAATAACAAAGGCTTCTGCAGAGCAGTGCTTATGCATCTCTTTCCATTTTTCATTATTGAACAGAACTTTCCAGATGTTTTTCCTTCATTGGTATTCCCCAAAGAATACATTTACTAGGTTTTTTCCTAATCATCTTAGGAATTGTAAAAGTAATTGAACAGAAAAAGAAAATAAAAAATCTTTTCATAGGAATCTCAATGATTCCACACTTTTTATATTATAAGAAAATCTGAAATCTGCAAGAACAAATTTTCCTCTGAAAATGTCTTAAACAAATGACAGCAAAGACACAACAGAAAAGCACAGTGGAAAAGAGAACAAAGTGAGCAGGAAGTAAATCTGGAAGCAGTCTGGCCCTGAGTGAGTTTTTATGCATGTGGAAAGAAGATCCCAGTGTTGCAGGTGTGCAAATGACTGCACTTGACAGAGGAATGACTTCTGCAATATCCCTTCAACCCTCATTCAACCTTAACATTCTACACAAGCTATTAACTCTACCACCAAGAGATTGCAGCCAAAAGTAAGATATTTAGTTAGTACATATTTAAGGAACTATTTCATTTACGCTTCACAATGTATCTTCAAAAATCTAAGTTCTACATTCAGTACCATTCTGTCAATTCATTTATTTCTTGACTGGCCATTACCAAATAAAGAAATAAAAACATGAATTCATATTCTTTTCATGAAATTATTTAAAATTTTTTTTCCACAAATAAAAATAAACTTTCAGATCCTATTCCAGTAACTAATGCCATGGGGGAAAAAGTAATATCCTTAATACAAAAGCCTAAAATAAAATTTAAAAAAAACTAAAATGTTATCGTATGCCTGACTCCAAAGTTTAGAAAATCAGGAAAAAAAAATCCTCTTTTGTAGTCTTTTGCAATTCTCTGCAAATGTGATGTATACTTATGAGATTTGTTTTTATTTTCTTATAAAACTGTTTTCATTCATGTGCAATGAAATCCACTGTTTCTATATTCTGCAAAGCATTTTATATTTGTACATACAGTATATATTTACCTATTACAGCAGCCACTCTAATTTACTCCCCACCATCTATTTCAACACATATGATAAGCTAAGCCAGTCATGGTCACCTGTTTCTCTTGTCAATGATGGCTTAGGAAAATCAAAGCGGCCCACTTCTTGTTAATGACAAGACAAGTCTGTTATGGGACTTCTGAGAAAGGTTTCTTAAGAAGCGTAACAGAAGATGGTACTGCTCTTTCTCTGGAAATGCTCTCATATCTGAAGGCGGTTTCTGGCACTAACAGGCAGGGTTTGGTGTCCATTTCTGTTTTTTATAACAAAATACCTGGAACTGGTTAATTTGTAAGAAAATGAAATTTACTGCTAACAGTTTCTGAGGGTGGGAAGTCCAAAGTCTAGAGAACACACCTGGTGAGAGCCTTGGTGACGGTGACAGTAACGGCAGAGTACCACATTGCAAAAATGGAGCAGAAAGAGCCTAACCTCCTCATTCACTCTCTTTATAAAGCCCCCAGAACCACACACCTAACGCCATTATTAAACCATTCACTATGGCATGTTCCTACAATCTAATCACCTCTTCAACACTCCACCTTTCAATTACCATAATAGGATTTCCCACCCTCTTCACAGTCCCAGTGGGGGCCAAGTTACTAATACATAAAACTTGGGGGACACAATTCAAGCTTCAGCGAGTTTTGTGGGGGGACATAATTCGATCCACTACATGGGGAAAACACAGAATATCAGAGACTAAAGATAAACTCCATCCCTACCAAAAAAAAAAGCCCGAGTTTGCAATGACATTATTGAACCTCCAGTCTGTATCAATCACCTCTAGCACCCAAACTACCTGGACATCTACTTGAGAAAGATTATAAATGTCCTTCTTGTTCATGTCAGTTTGAATTGGAATTTTCTGTTTGTATCCAAAATCATTCTACCTAAAACACCTTAATGAAATGAAATGTTCATTTAAATCAGTTAATAAACTGACTCAAGGATTCCATTCATGTCTGTAACTTTCAATAACTAAAATTTTGAAGAGAAACTAGACAATAACTTGAATACAACATAAAACTTTATTACATTCATGGGCCAAAATTAAGATTTACCTAATATAAAAATGTTTTTACCCAAAAGTATACCACCAAAATTTACTCACTGACTTTCCCAATTAGCAGAAAATGTTTCTGTGAATCATGTATTTTCAATAAAGTTCTTATGTCTTCCTTTACAATTAAATGTTTTCATTCTCTTAAACAAAATTAAGTCTCTAAATGGCATACAGACAGTAAAAAAGGGTTCTTATTTTACTGTTTGTCTATTCTATGAGATTTTTAGTAAATAACTAGGATGTTCAAAAACGGATCAATTCAAATATTACATGGATACCTTGGTTTCTGCATTTTTGGATAAACCATGGAGTGACTGAAGTTTGAATGCTTTGTAGGTGATTAAGATACTCTGTGTCCAGCAAAGAAGTGAGACATTGAACAGACTACCACAGAGCTATATACCAACACCAAGAAGGGAATATCTGATTAACTGGGAAATTTGTAGGGTAGGAAAAAGTTATGGTGAGGTAGGTTTCCTTAACTTCCTCCTGAACTGATGCATAGACTCATCATTGGCAGTACTTGCCTAATTAGAATTTGCTAAGCTAATACATCAAAATTCAAACAAAATGGTTTAAACTTTTAAACACTTCAATTAGTAGGTCAATTAAACATTTAATTTTACTTCATACAATTTTTAAAGAAATTTAAACACCAATTGAGGCTTTAAAATCTAAAAACTAAAAGGTTGCTAAGATAAACTATTCTGGAATCTGCAGGCTTCTCAGATAAGCACATCTACCCTTTTCTTTATTCCACATCTCAGGCAGAAAACAGCCCTTGGAAATAAATGTAGGGTCAGTTCTTTGCCCTGTAGAAAGGTTGGCCTGTGCGTGTAGTAAAGGCTTCAGTATGCAATCCCAGTTCTCTTACTTTTTCTTCATAAACCATGACCACTATTTCCTTCTTCCCTGCTAGCTGTCTCTCAGAATCACTTTCCAGCCACTGGTTCCCCAACGTAGAGGCAGAGTTCCCTAAAGCGCAGATCCAAAACCAGCTTTGCCCCAACTTTTTCCCATAGCTCACTCACATCCACCACAGAACCTGGCAGCCCACCAGGAGAGAAACATAGAAGTCAAGGCAACCAAAGCAAATTTTCCATTAAGTCAGTTCTCCCACCAACCCCTCAACAGCAAAGGACCCCTTCCCTTTGCCGACTCCACTCTAGCTTTAACCAAAATTGTGTAAAGTAGCTTTGACTCAGAATTCTTGAAGACTTTTTGTTGCTCTTTGGTGAGGCTAATTTAGGGTGTAAGCTGAGAAGGGGCACCATAACCTCAATAAGAAATGATTTCAAAATATTTCAAGTAAGCATTTAAGAGTTTTCCTGGTTAACAGGAAAGCTTATAGTGTGGTGAATACAGTGGCTGCCTGTCGAAATGTCTGCCAAACACTGATATCAAAAATTAACTTGAAAACAGTTCTTTTTTGACATCAATACTTTTTAACCAGAGTTGTATCTGAATGACACCTTTTAGCAATATTATTTCCCATTCAAATGCAGTCATCACTAAAAACTTAGCTGACAGGAAAGTCACCACAGCATTGTGGAAAGAACATTGAGCATGATGCTAAAAAAGCCTCACTATCCTTCATACTGGCTCAGAAGATATGAGGCAACACTGCTGTTCAGGGGACTAGCAAGGGTGAACAGGTCTCCCAGATGCCTAGATTGGAGTGCATTCCTGGAATGCACCCAAACGCATTATCTTGATACTAAGCCTATGGCAGTGACATTTGAATAAGCCCTATAGAATCACCTAAGGCCAAACACATTACTGCCACTGGTATCACTGAAAGGAAGCATTAAGATGAATGTAACAGACGGCCTTCTCCACAGCCACTTTTAGTGTCATCTGAAGAAGAGAAGGAAGAGGACTGGCCACCTATCTCCTATTCTCCTCTCTTTCTCTTCTCCCCATCCATCTTCCTCCTCATTCTTTCTTCTCTATTTCCCAATTTCCCCCTTTACTTTCAATTTAAGTTACCCACCTATACAACCGTAGTTAAATATGTCTAATGTGTGGACCTCATGGATAAAGTAAAAAAATCAAATATAATAAGTCCTGTGGTTTGAATGACTGTCCCCTCCCTTTGGGAGGTGAGGACATGGGGGTTCTGCCCTCATGGATAGCATTAATGCTGTTACAAAAGGGCAAATTTGCCCCCCTTTTATCTCTTTGCCCTTCTGCCTTCCACAATGTGATGATGCAGCATATCTATAAATGTGAAAGCAGCTTCACACCTGGGTAATGAGTAGAAGCTGGAACAGTTCTGAAGTGCAAGCTAGAAAAAGCCTATATTGCCATGAACAGAGTGGTAAGGAATAAAGGCTCAGAAGAAAAGAAGAACTATAGGGAAAGTCTGAATCTTCTTAGAGATTAAGTGGTCATGACCAGAATGCTGGTAGAAACATGGAAGGTGAAGGCCATTCTGATGAGGTTTTAGGCAGAAATAAGGAACAATGTATTGGAAACGGGAGGAACAGCAATCCTTGCTATAAAGTGGCAAAGAACTTGGCTGAATTGTGTCCATCCTAGGACTGTATGGAAGTTTAGGATATCTGGTGGAAAAAGTATCTAAGCAAAGCACTCAAGGTGCTTGCTATGTGGCTTCTTTTAACTGCAGATAATAAAATGTGAGAAGAGAGAAATGACTTAAAGATGGAATTTATAATTAAAGGAAAGCACATCATAAAGAACTGAAAAAATCTCCAGCCTGGCCATGTTAAGAATGAAAAAGCATGCACAGGAAAGAAAACCAAGGGTGTGGCCAAGTGACCTTTTGCTAAAGAGATTAGTATGAATAGAAAGGAAGACAAATGCTGTTCATCAAGATAATGGGAGAATGACCCAAAAGTATTTCAAAGATCTTCAGGGCTGCCCCTCCCATCTCAGGTTCAGAGAGCCAGGGCCTTGAGGGGAGAAGGGTTTTCAGAGACAGGCCCAGGGCGCTCTCCACAGGCTCACTGCCCAAACTGCCTCAGGACTCTGCTCTCTGCATTCCAACACAGTGCTCTTTAGCTGCCCATCCATGGCCAAGCAGGCCTGGGTGCCACTCCAGCTGCTGCTACAGAAAGCACAGGCCATAAACCTTGGCAGCATCCATGTGGTGCTAATTCTGCAGGGGCAAAGACTGCATAAGATGTGGAGGTGTGGCTGCTCCACCTAGATTCCAAAGGATGCTACAGAGAACTGCCACAGGGGCAAAACTGCTGCAGAGAATCCCCACTATAGTAGGGTTGTGGGGAGGGCCACCTGAGAGCCCAGAACTGAACAACAACCAGTGTGCAACACCACCTGCCTGGAAGAGCAGCACAAGACTCCAATGTGTGAGAGCTGCAGTGTGGGCTGCGCCCAGCAAAGCCATGGGTGACAGGGATGCACGAGGCCTTGGGGGCCCAATCCCACTACAATGGGGCTAGGTGAGACATGGAGGCAAGAAATTTAATTCTGGAGCCTGAAAATTTAATATCCTTCGCCCTACTGGGTTTTGGAATTACTTGGGTCCAGTTGTCCCTTTTTTCTTGCTTATTTCTCCATTTTGGAAGGGGAATGTCTATTCTATGCTTGTCCTACCATCATATTTTGGAAGCAGATAACTTTTTTTTTCTAATTTCACAGGCTCACAGCTGAAGAGGAATTTGCCTCAGGATGAATCAAACCTTGAGTCTCACCCATATCTCATTCAGATGAGACTTTGGACTTGGACTTGTAAGTTGATTTAAAAACAAATGTGTTAAAACTTTTAGGGCTGATGGGATAGAATAAATGCATCTTGTATGTGAGAATGGCATTAGTTTTAGGGGATGAGGAGCAGAATGTTATGGTTTAAATGTCTGTCCCTTCCAATACTCATGTTGAAATTTTGTTGCCATTGTGGCAGTGTTGGGAGGTGGGACGTTTGGGAGATGATTGGGCCATGAAGGCTCCACCTTCATAGGTGGGATTAATGCCATTATAAAAGGCCAAGTTACACCTTTTTGTTTCTCTGCCCTTCTGCCTTCCACCATATATTGACATAGTAAGAAGGCCTTTGCCAAATGCTAGTGCCTTGACCTTGTACCTTCCAGCCTCCAGAATTGTGAGCCAATAAATTTCTGTTTATTATAAACTACCCCGTCTCAGGTATTCTGTAATAGGAGCAAAAAACTAAGACAATAATCACCACACAATAAAGTAAGCGCTACCACAGAGCTATGTATCAACACTCAGAAAGCGGTAGCTCATTAACTGGGAGAGTGAGGAAGAAGAAGAGTTGGAAGATTCCCTTACCTATGACCTGAATAAATGCATAAGACATAAATTTACCAAAAGTAATCCCAATTTTCAAAAACTAGCTACTTACACATGGTACCATCCAGGCCTCAACAAGAAAGCATTTATAAACCTTGTCCTTGTACTTACAATTAAATCCATAAAATTGTGCACTTGCATCTTATTCATCCCCATATCCATATTGCCTAATACAATGCCTAGCAAATAAGAGATATTCAAGAAATGTTTTAAGGCACTGAATTCAATAGCTATGTGCATTGTTGTTTTATTAAACTTGTATTAATTTTGGTTGTTTTAAGATCCTTCAAGGCAGGAACCACTTCCAACATTATCTTAAGCCAAAACTTAACTCTTTTGTATGAATTTTGTTTGGGATTAGAACTCAGGTTAAGTAAAAAATAAATAAAATTTATATGATATATATATCATATATACACACACACTAAATTCTAGCTAAAATTATTTGTCTGAGAAATCTCTGCTAATACTAAACTTTTTGTATTAAACTTCAAAAAAGCTAAATAAAAACTTACCTCTTAAGTGCTTACTAATGCTTACTAGTTACAGAATACATGTTTTCAATTAGCAGGTTGCAACACCTTTTGGCTTTATTTTCGCCACAATTTTCTGTGGCAATAAATTTAATTTTGAAAGAAAGTAGCTGTAGATTATGGAACCAAGTATAGCTGTGTAACACATAAATAAGTCTCAGCCAGCTTTAAAGCATATTAAAGAAAGTTGTGAAATATATGTGTAAACATGAAATTGTGAAGTGTTAATCCAGTGACACTTAAGTATTGGTTCCAGTTTATAAACAGATTCTTTTAAAGCTTCTAGGCAAAATCTGAAGAACAGCCATGGTGTGCCCTTTCACAGCTGGTAAGAGTTAAAGCACATTGAGAGCTCTAATGATCTCTCTTAGAATCCATTATTTTAATTATTGTGAATACCATATTTTTGAAAACTAATTTTAGCAACATATGTATTTGGTTGAAGTTAGGGCTAAAAGTAGAATGAATCAGAATCTTTTTTCTAACTAGTTTAAATTTACATGTCTTTTAATTCATTAAAGTTTTTAATTCATAAAAGTTTTTGAGTTTAAATTAGATTACATATCTATGTGATTTTAACACCTCTAAGAAATGAAAATATGTCTGCATTTCTGACTTTGTTATTTTTATTTTACAACCTGAGTCAAGAATCGTAGGTACAATTTCTCTTTGAGAATAAGTTAGTATCCTTCTTAAAAGTTCTGATCTCTTTCAAGTCCTCAGAGAAAATGTTTCTGTTGTTGCGAATGATGACTGTGAGAAAAATGTTTAATCATAAAGTTTTTAAGTAGTTTACAACAATTTTTCATAGAACATTCTGCATAGTACTGGGGATAAACAATAAACAAAGCAAACTCCCTGCCCTCGAGGAGTTTACAGTCCCACTGGGAAGATAGACAAGCAATCCAGTTACATCAATAAGTAAATTGTTCAGGGATCTTGAGCTATGTAAGGCTCTCCAAGGAAATACAGGTTTTTTGTGGATGGCTTTTATTCCAATGGTCTTTTAATTCATCTAATAATAGTTGATTTTTTGGTAAAGATAAGCCATGAACTTTGGAAGCAGAACACCTGAATTAAAATTCCTGCTCCACATAGTCAAGGTCTGGCACACTAGGAAAATTCCTTACTTCCCTTCCACAAGTATATAAGGAGGGTCTCAATGTGCCTCACTGTTTGAGGTATGGAAATAATACATTGAACAAGACGCTTCCCAGGCTTCAAGGATTTTACAGTTTTGTAGTTAAAATTGATAATAAATCCAGGCAAATTAAATTCATTCAGATACTCAGTAATTATGAGGCAGACAGGATAGGACTAAGGAGACTGAGGAGAGAATAAAAGCTCAGGATGATAGACTGTTTAAAGAACTGTTCATTTTGGCAGAAAGCTCTCCCCTAACAACTGAATAAAATGCTTGCAAGCCAACATTTCAAAAAAAAAAAAAAATCTGTTAGGCACATTTTGACCCAATAACAAAGTACTACCAACTATGTCCAAATGTACAGTTCCGGGTGAACTCTTCGTTACGAGGTTTGTTTCTTACCATTAAGCAGATACTTACATATTCTCACAAAATCCCTGTCAGCATGTACTTGAAAAGCTCAAGAGTGTCCAGATTAGAGTAAAAGGTCACAATCAATGCTATATTTGTGAAGGACTGAATAAGAGTCTCAAATCTAGGTCCTCTGGGAAAAGGGAGAAGAACTTGTTTACACACACAGAGTAAGCAGCTGTTTAAGTGGTGTGACTAGAAGTGGTGACGAAAGGGCCCTGGGCTAAAAATAATACCACTGGCTGTGCCACAGTGCCTTAAATTCCCACACGGTTCCTTCTTTGGAGCTCACATCAAATCTCCTACTAAAATATAACTGGTATAAGAATGCGTAGCTTAAATTGTTATCAACCAAAAAATAATATTTTAGGTCAAATTAGTTTAGTTCATTAGCTACATGCATGGTTTAACAGGGCTCTGAGAGAATGAGATGCCACAAACTGTAAAGGGGAATGAGGGTTAATAAAGGTCTGGATACTCGACTTTTTTACTTTAGGAAAAAAGAGGGGGAAATATTTTAGAGCCCTTCATTCTGAGAAGACTGGGAAGCTCTAACTATAAAATTGTACATTCTGACCCAACACTAAGCCTGTAACAGACAATTAAACAGGCTTGAGAAAGTCTAGAGACTGGGTGTAAGATTCTTTTCTATAAACAACCACTTTATTCATCTCCCACCAACAGGCTAATAAAACATTTCTTCAAGTAAGTATACTATATATTTTCAATTACACAAAAGTATAAGTAATTACATGGGATAAAGAAATAGCTCAGTGGTAGAATATTTGCTTAGACACAAATCTTCATTAAAATTCAGAAGCATTTTTTTAATTGTTAGAATTTCTACTAGACTGTATGTTCCACAAAAGGAGAATCTCTGTCTGTTCTGTTCACTGCTTCAATCTCAGCACATAGAACAGTACCTGACACACAGCAGGTGCTCAATTATAAAAGCATAATAGCATGGAAGCTAAAAGCTGATACTACACCAACAAGGTCCAGCTCTGTCTCATACTAGTTGTGTAACTCTCAGCAAGAGATTTAGCCTCTATATCTCAGTTTCTTCATGTATGAAATGGGGATGATGATACTACATATGCTATATAGTTGTTATAAAAATTAAATGAGTTGGATAAATAGCGTACTTAGAACAGCACTTGGCACAATGTTAGAAGTATATGAATACTACTATCATTTATTGAATAAATAACGAGTCCCTAGAAGACTAAACTAAAACATAGTATAACTAAAAGCACAAGACTAAGATATACTAAATTTGCCACAGGGATATTTATAAATGAGTCCTAGTAAAGCAATAAAAGAGAGAGAGAATACAAAGAGCAGCACTGCTTTTATTACAGAAAATGAATCCAGAGTACTGATCTGATCCTCTAAACTAGGTTAACAATAGAATCATATGCAGAACTTTTATACAAAAGAAGGAAGGCCTGGACCCCACCTCAGAGTTTCTGATTTAATTGATTTAACCTTTAAAGTTCCCCCGGTGATCCTATAGTTAAAAGGAACTGTGAAGCTATAGTTAAAAACCATGTCCCTAGAGTGATGGCTTCTAGTCTTTTCTACCTCAATACATTTGAGGCATATTAAACATTCCATTGGTATAAGAAACTTGCATGAAAGTGTTTGGAAGAGGAGAGGGTGGTGCCTTCAGAAAAGGTTCTCTTTCTCTGAAGATCCTGATACCTTCTCTTAGGGTTACCCATCTCCCATCACCACTGCCCTGACCCTGGAGCACAGAGCAGACACTCTCATCTTCACAACAACCTTAGAACAGGCACTGATCAATAAGAATGACACCAGCTGGATACAAAGAAGCCTATGGCTAGTTATCAGTCCTGCCTTTAAGAGATATATAAAGAAAATTCCCATTTTGCAGACCAAGAACAGAAACAAAGGCCCTAAGGCTAATATGCCAAAGGCCAGACACCTAGAAAACAGCAAAGCCAGAATTTGGACTAATCAAAGAATGAAAAGTGGAAATTTCTAAAACTACAAAGAACAAAACGACACAAGGTATTTTCTAAAGGTTCAGTACTTGAAAACAAATTTTCTAGGATGTTTGTGGCACATTCTTCTCAGAACTAAACTATCATCTCCTATACTGGCCAAGAATTCTCAAGAGTTTACCAGTATGAAATTACTATCTGTCTTAGTCTGTTTGTGTTGATATAACAAAATACCCAAGACTGGGTAATTTATAAACAACAGAAATTTATTTCTCACAGTTCTAGAGACTGGGAAGTTTAAGATCAATGGGCCAGCAGGGTCAGTGTCTGGTAAGGTCTACTTCCTGCTTCGATATGGTGTTTTGTTGCTTTGTTCTACAGTGGGGAGTAACTCTGTGTCTCCACATGGCAGAAGAGCAGAAGAGGGTGAACCCACTCTCTCAAGCCCTATTATAAAGGCCCTAAACCCATCTAGGAAGGCTCTGCCCTCATGACTTAATCACCTCCTACAAGCCCCACCTCATAATACTATCACATTGGCCATTAAGTTTTAACACATGAATTTTGGGGAACACATTCAGACCAAAGCACTATCTTTACACAGACACATGGGGAATGAAAATTATTTGCACCTTTCTTTTCCAAATAAAGACCTTAAGAACCAGATGAGCCCAGACCTCTTTGTTTCCCTTGATAATAGCACCCTCTAAGTTACATTACTGCAACTTTATAAAATTTACTTTTCAGATGATAAAGTGTGTAGTAAATAATGCAATAGCTAGGTTTTTTTTATTAAGGAGCATTTTATATCTTCTTTTTTGTATTTATTTCTATAGAAAAATAGCCTGAGCTACTGAAAAACAATGGCAAAGTGAAGATGGTCAACAATTTAGAAGGTTTAATTTAGACCCATACTTCACTTTTTACACCAAATTTCAAACAGAATAGTTACATCAAAACAGTTCAAATCATATAAATACTAGCATAAAATAGAATTATTTATCAGATATATGAAAAAAGCTTGTAATGAATCATATATTTTTAAAACAAAATATAAGCAAAAGAAAGGAAACAGAAAACCAGGGAAACTATATAAAGCCAAAATAACAAATAGAATGTTAATATATAAGCTATATTCTATGAAAAGTGTATTAATTTTTAGGATAAAATATGCCAAAAACTTTAAAATGACAATTCATACAAAGGAAATAAAAATGTAAACACGCATCAAAACCATTCAACATAACTGATAACACTAATAGCTAAAAGTGCAGAAAGAAAAAAAATAGGGTATAATAACCACCTTATAAATGTCAGACACTATGGTATTTTTGTACATATCATCTCATTTATTCCTTACAATATCCACATTAGGCAAACTATCATATTATTCACACTTTACAGACCAGGAAACTAACACTTAGAGTTGGTAAGTAATTTTCACAAGCTCACACATCTAGCCAGGTGTGACTCTGGGATTTGAACCCAGTCAGCCTAATTCTAGCACCCATTTTCTTTATCACAATGCTCCTTCAAATTAGCAAAATATAAAAGTAATATTATCAATATTACCAATACCGATTTACCAGTATTACCCATACCCCTCAAAATCAGCAAAATGAAAAATCATATCACCAATATTGACTGTACCCCATTAATAGGAGGGATGCAGAGTTCTGAAAGAAATTTGGTAAAATGTATCCAGAGCAACCATCCAAATATCCATCAGGGATATGACCGAGAAATTTTGTTACATTAAACTGTATTACCATTATGCCCATATTGTAACATAGAAAGGTGACAAAAAGATACATTAAATATGCAAGTGAACAAGTCTGAGATGGACTAAGAAAGAAATGAAAACACATAATTAATTTGAGGTGATAAGAGCTCAAAAGAATTTTTTAAAATTTAGTTTCCCATTAATGCTGTTATTTTGTGTGGCACATATATTCTGTGCAGAAAATGAAGTTTAAAATCATACATTACAATAATATATGCAAAGTATCCAGTATAAGTTTTGAAATATAGTAAACATTTAATGGCAGATAATAATATCTAACACATATGCATTTACTATGTGCCCAGCAGTATTCTAAGCACATCATATACATTAACATTTCATTCACAACAATCCCATACTGGTATTATCATTATTATTATAGTAAAGCTAGCTAATAAACTGCAGAGCCACAATGTGTTCCAGAGCCACACTCTTTAACAACTAAGCAATTCTGCTCTTTGGCACTCACTGTGCGACCCTGTTGAAAATTCATTTCTAAAAAGTGGTAGATAGTAAACTAAACAATTAGTAAGCATAACGTTTATATATGGCAATAACATACCATGGATTTAGGAAAGCTTACTTTCTGAACCTCAAATTAAAGATTAACCATCTGTTAAGTTCTAGTTTATCAAGTTCTGAATTTATAAAATGAGAATCTGTTCAAAAGTAATTATGAGATAATATGAATAAAACAGAAAATGGTCACAGAGAAATATATTTTTATAAAAACGATCTATTTTTTCTTGTCATTATAACATATCCTTATTCATGCTAAAATGTTATAATTTTCTTAGGTATTTAATTCTTAATAGATGATCACTTGAGTTATTTGCAACCAGTTTTAAATCAACTCTATTTTCCCCCAAATATAATCACAACATACTCAAACTTCTAACCCGACCTTCAAACTTGTATATACAACGGCCTACTTTCCATTTCCACCTGCATATCTCATAGACACAGCAAGTTAAGATACCCAAAACTATACTCCTAAAATTTTCTATCCCACATTCTTGTTTTCACAATCTCAACTTTGATATCTCCATTCATCCAGTTTTACAGACCAAAAACATTGGCGTCACTCTGGACTCCCCTCTCTCACACCACACATCCAATCTGTCAACACAGTCTGAATCTGACCATGTCTCATCACCTCCCCCACTATCACTCTGGTCCAAGCTACTGTTTTCTCTCAACTGGATTGTCGAGGTGGCCTCTTCACTGCCTCCCACATTGAACCACTAAAGCCTACTCTCACCATAGCAACTACAGCTATCCTTTTAAAATTTAGATGATGTCACATCTCTACTCAAAACTCTCCATCCTGATGAATTCAGAGAACATGCCAAGGTCCTGACAATGGCCTACAAGACTCCAATGATGTGCCTTCTGCCTGCCTCTCAGACCTCATCTCCTTCCACCCTCCTGATCACTCTCTTCCAGCCACACGGCTGTTCCTGCTGTGCCTCAGGCCAGGCAGGTTTCCACATCAGTTTTGGCACTTGCTGTTCCTCTATGTGGAAATCCTTCCCCTAGGAATCCATATAGCTTGTTTCCTCACTACCTTCAGGTCTCTCCTCACATGTTACTTTCTCTGAGTATCCCTCCTTGATCACTCTTTATAAAATAGCAATCCCTCAATTGTCACACGTCCCTAGCCCTGCTTTATTTTTCTCCACAGCAGTTACCACCACCTGACATTTGTATACATTTTCTTGTTTATTTGATATGCTGTCTGTCTCCCTTAATAGAATATAAACTCCATGCAGGCAGTGGTTTTATAATTTGTCTTCATGACCTAGATCATTCATGAGCATATTTAGGTGCTCTGTAAATACTTGTTTAATTAATAAACAAACTAGCTACTACAATTAAAACAATGGTGAAAATCCCTATATGAGATGAAGCCAGGAAAGAAGTAAACATCAAATGTTGTCACAATAAAAAAACAATAATGGTTGCCTAAATTTTCCTGTGCATTTTTGACTTTTATATATTTTCCTGGGTTTGGTACATGTTGCAGTATTTAAAATAAACAGTATTGGTTCAAACACACTACTCAATTGTCCTTATCATTATCTTTTCAATTTCTTATGATAAGCCAAAAAACCACTTTCAAAAACCAACTGATCACAAAGTTTTAGCAACTCCACCTGTGAACTATCTCTCCTACCCGTTTTGTGCTTCCCATCTCAGTGGTTGCCCTCATCTTCTCTCCCCTGCCTCTGGTCTTTTTAACACTAACACATCACTTGAGGAGCTATAAGGGTTATCCTTCTAAACTATAGATATGATTACCTCATAGCCCAAATTAAAACCTTCCATAGCTTCCCAGTGCCTACAGAAAAAAAGCAAAAAGGTCTCAGTATGGTCTGTAAAGCCAGTACAACCTGTTGAGACACATCCCAGAATTCCTCCCTAAATGCCAAATTTCCAACTTTCCTGAATTCCAGGATCCCAATCATGTCATGCACTGTTTTTATTAGTCAGAGATCTCCAGAGAGACAGAATCAACAGGATATGTTATAAATACATGGAGGGGATTTATTAGGAGAATTAGCTCACACAATTGTGCAGAGAAGTCCCACGATAGGCCATCTGCAAACTGGATGCCAGTACTGTGGCTCAGTCCAAGTCCAAAGGCCTCAAAACCAGGAAAGCTGATAGTGTCCTTGGTGTAAGTCCTAGAACCCGAAAGTTTAAGACTCTTGAGCTCTGATGTCCACGGACAGGAGAGAAGAGCATATCCCAGTTCCAGCAGATAGAGTAATTCACCTTTCTTCTCCATTTTTGTTCTTTAGGGGACCCAAGCAGATTGGATGGTTCCCGCCCATAATGAGGGTGAGTCTTTCCCACCCCGTCCACTCAGAGTTTCATGCTCATCTCTGCTAGAAACATCCTCATGGACACACCTAAAAAGACAGCTTTACCAGGTTTCTTGGCATTCCTTCATCTAATCAAGCTGACACCTAGAATTAACCTTCACGTGCACTTTCAAAGTTTTCACCACTTTGCTCATGATGTTCTTTGCTGTGAACACTCTAACCCCTTTCCACTCCAGGCAAATATCTATTGATTATTTCAAGGCCAAGAGACTATGTTATCTTTTCTGTGAAAACGTCACAAATTCCCCTTAAAAACACTAGTCTCTTCCTCTCTCCACTGTTTCCTCTACATACGGACCCCATATGTGTTAGCATCCACAGATTAAGAGCTTCTCTCCCCTAACCAGCTTTACATTCTGGAGGACTAGGGACTAAGCGTGAACTTATCACAAAGCACCTTGTTGATGCTCAATAAATGTTTATTTAATGAAAAAGAATATAAAACAGTATCCTCTGGCAAGCAGACCACATCAGCTGGAAGAAGAAAAGCTTGAAATGTACTCTATTGTTTCTATCATTTCTACAAGGTTTTTGAACTCTAAAAACTAAATATTTTCAAGTTTTCAAACAGCACAAGGATTTTATGAGGATCCTTTATATCTCAAACCCATAAATTCTGTGAAAAAATAAATTTCCACATCTCTAAATATGGTAAAATTGTGTTTATATGGAAACACTGGCACCATATTTCAGGAGAAAACTTTTTTTGGCACTCATTCACAGGGAGCAATAAATCATTTCCTTCTGCAAATGAACGTTATTGTGGGTGGGCTTTTTATACAGAGAAAACATTTAGATTCAAAGGTTCCTTCCCCGGCATTTGAGAAAGTTGTCATGACCAAAGTATCAAAGCTCAGCAGTTCTTAAACTTAGAAAATTTTGTACTTAAGTATTCAGCTTAAGCCTGGTTTTTTAAATGGCCATCCAACCTCTTAATAATCATCCAAGATCAGAGTATGGTAATCAGACTGGAGTAATTTTATTCACAAATAAAAAGAAACAGTGATTTCAGAAGGCCGAGTTGCAGTTGATTATCTATAGTCTAGCACACAGCAAGACTGTTTTCTTAGTTCTTTGCAGTTAGGTGAGGCCCTGTGACTTAGTTCTAGCCAATGAGACGTGGGCAAAAGTATGTGCAGCACCTCCAGGCCTACCCCATGAGAATTTCCAGGGTGCAATTTCTCTGCTCTTTCTTTCCCTTCAGTAGGTTTAATGCACATAGCACCATGGAAGCTATAACCTGAAAGATGGTATATCCATAAAGTAAAATCAACTAGTTCTTTGAATCACTAATCAGAGAACCATTCATTGGTCAGAAAACTTGTTACGCACTTTAAGTAAGAAATAAGCTTCTTTCTTCTAATGGTTGAGCACTAAATATTTTGAGATATCCTTGTCATGCAATGGATAGTCTTATCGTGACTCTATCCATCAAGTCTGATACTTGATCTTGGTTTTAAAGAATCATGTCAATCTAATCCAATTAACATCAATTAACTATCTACTGTGTGCCTGACACTGCGGTAGCCACTCAATACACAAGGCGAAAAAGACACAATGCACCAGGTAGGATTTCATACTTGGCATATTTCTTCTCTGGTTTTACTCATAATCAACAGCTTCAAGAAACAAAGTTTAGTCTACGTCTTTATAGCAGAGGAGGCTTAGGTATGAAGTATATTTCCGATATTTTGAAAACAGACTTTTTAATTTGACTCTATATGCCACATAAAATACAAATCAAATTGCATTTGCTTTGTATATGTGATGAATCAATTCACACAGGCTTATATCCCAGTCCTGCTGGATTTCTGACCTCTGGACAATAACACAACACAATTTACTTCACATACCAAATTTACACTTTCCCCCCTTGCTCTGATACTTTAATTCCAGAAAATGATTAGATACTCCTCTAGAGTATCTATCTAAGAGACAGGAACAAATATGATCTATTCAACTCTTGGCAGTATTTGGTTATATATTTATTTATAGTGTTGTAAGCTGCATGTTTTCCAAATTTCCGCATATTGCTTAGTGTTCTGAGTATATCCAGTTAATATGGCACTCATCAAAGACAGTAAATGGCCAACACGTGTTGAACAAATTGTAACAAGTCTCTAACACAAAACAGTAAAAATACTTTGATGGGTTTGGAAGCAAATAATGCAAGCATGTACAGTGCATGGGAACATGTCTCAAAAAGCTGTATTTCTTGAGAATGGATAGACAGCAACAGCCTGCATAATTCTCACTCCTTACTCCTTGAGAGTTTCACTTTAAAGCATACAAGACAGAAAAATAACAGCACCATTTAAATCTTAGTCCATTGACAACCTGTCTGGGGTCAAAAAAGCTATAAATTCACCTACTGCACTATGGTTTTAGACAACTGCCAAGCTGAGAGGTGGCACTGACCTGCATACTTTCTTTCTTTTTAGAATTCAGATTGGAGAGTGAAAACATGACTGCTACCTGAGTTTCTCTCTCTCCTGAGGGTAAATGCTTGGCTCTTGAGTCTTTCAGATTCTTCGCCATTGTTTCTAAAGAGTAAAACAAATGTGTTCTAGAAAAAGGATAAAAATTATTCATGCAAAATACTGCTCTTTCTACAAGTTGGTAGGGAGGAGCTATATATTGTACACAAAGGGAAGAGGAGAATAAGTGAATGGGGAAAAGCACTTAAAGAGAATATTTAGTATTAGAGAAGGAAACAGGTGTATTAGGTATTTGTTGTTTATACTTTCTGACTTACAGTCGGAGTGATCCTTAAAAGACTTGAAAGTAATATATATTATCTGAAGCTTATACATTATGAAAGAACTGATGGGCCATACATTTCACAGAGTAATAGTAAACTCATTTCTAAGTGAACTTATGTTTATTTTATTGTGGCTATGCAAGTTTGTTTAAATATAAGAAATAAAAGTGTTCAATACAAGACAGGTTCAATATTTTAAAATATTTTTAAATTATAATGATGTGAGGAGGTGAAACAAGAAATTGTTCAAAGATGACAATTTTACATGTTCTACCTACAAATACTCAAGCAACTAGTATCTACTAAGCTCCTCTCATGTGCCTATAATGCAGTGCTACTCTAAAATTTAATTAAAATATCATAAAAAGTAAAATGACAAAAAAACATGCCAGTGATCAAACTCATTCATAAAGTTTCAACCATAATAATAATCAAAGAAATTTTGAGGTTTTTTTTAAATAAACAAGTTAGCAGAAACTTTTGAAAATATAAGAAATGTCAATGGTGAAATAAAACAGGAACTCTTACATACTGCCAGTGTCGACAAAAATAAGCACAATCCTTTCGGATAGTAGTTTAGTAGTTTTGAAAGTATATATTTGGAACCTTAAAATGTATATATTTGTTTAAATTATTAAATTTCTACTTTTGGTAACTAGCCTAAAGCAAAATCATAATCATACAAAAAGCCGTATGCCCAAAATTTCTCCTCTCAACATTACTTCTAATAAAAAACTGCAACCAAAACTAAATGTCTAACAGCGTAGGAGTGGCTGAGTAAATTGTTGTACACATAACATTAAGCAGGATGTAACATTAAGTAGCCATTAAAATTATAACTATGTAATGTTACTATATTATAAAATAATAATACAATAATTATGACCAACCTAAAATGTATACAGAGAAAAAGGTGAAGGCTAAACTACCTAAAAGATACCAGTGGTTTTCTCTGGGTAATGGAGCAAAGGGTAATTTTTCATCTGTCTAATTTTCTTCAAATCCCAAATTTTCTATATTGACTATATGATGCCTATTAATAGAAAAAAGTATTAAGTACATTAAAGAAAATGTAAGAACATTTAAAAATAACATTAATAACAAATCAGATGTTCATTTAGTTTTTAAAGGCTATAAAATAATTATAAACAACTGCAAAATGGAAATTTGCAATTCACAAATATTACAAGTACAATGCTGCCCTGGAAAAAATTTCATAAGTTTTCACTACTATTTACTATTTTAAATGCTGATGCAATATAAAGCAAAGTTCAATTAAACATAATGCCAGATCCAGATTGAATTTACTTCCTATTCTCCAGTTTACAAAACATCACATTGTTCTCTCCAGTCACAATGTCTCAGATGTGGCTGACACACTCATGGGATCACCACATTTCACTACTTAAAGTTAAATTAGATTATTATTAATTACTTAAGCATGATTCATTTCATTAATTGATTTATGACAAAAAGTACATTCATAATCTACCTGTCTTTGTCTCACAATCTCTCTTGACATTTTTTCATTTAAAAATTAAGACATGGACTTTTGTAATTAAAACTATCCCAAGTTTTTTTTTTACATCAAAATTTGATTACTTTAATACAGATTATTTTAATTATAATGTATAATTATTTCAATGAGCAAATAATAGCAATTAATATTTATTATTCATTGTGAACTTATTTAATTGTAATGTATTTAATATAATAAGAAAAATAAGCTTCAATTGCTAATAATATAAAATTCAGCATATAATAATAGAGTGGCCAGATTTATCAAATCAAAATACAAGACACTCAGTTAAATCTGAATTTCAGATAATGGCGAATAATTTTTATTATATAAGTATATCCCACACAATATTTGGGACATACTCATACTAAAAAATAATTTGCTATTTATCTGAGATTCAAATTTAACTGGGTAGATTCGAGTTTCAAGATGGCGGCGGCTGCGGCGGCTGGCGCGGAGTAGCTGAGGTGGAAAAGGTGGCCACTGGGCCTCAGGCAGCCGGGAAACTTGTGGACCTTCCTCTGGCCATCTCTTAAGGGAGGACTGCTGCTGCTGGCCGGTCGTGGGGGCTCAACGCCACTTTGCCCCCGGCAGGAGAGGCTGCCTCATTTACAGGCAACAGCTTTGAAGTGTGGAGCGGGAAAAGAACTGATTCTTAGCTGCAAAAGCGAGTCTTGAAACAGGGAACACGGCGCCAGGGCTGCTGTGGATGCAGCCAGGATCCCGGAGGCTGGGGCCGCACTGAAGGCGGCCAGCTGCCCTATTCAGGATTCGAGGTTTCAGGCCGGCATTAAAGAAGATTCCTGGGAGCGCCCGAGCGGCGCCGCGACTGAACAGCCCGAGGCGGCAGCGCCGAGAACACGGAAGGCAACAAACCAGAGACAGAGCGAGCGCCCGACCTGGCACAGCACTGTGAGTGATCCCTGGCACAGCTCTGTTCGGGGGGTGGATGCCCACGCGGCTCTCGCCTGCACCACCAGGCCACTCACTGCCACGGTGCTGCCTCCATTTTCCCAGGTGCGGGCAGCTCCACCCTGCTCGGCCATCACTGAGCCCATTTGCTTGGCCTGGCGCGGGGCTTTCCGGACCCTGCGGCCGGCCTCCTCTCCCACTCCCTCCGCGGTTCTCTGGCGGGGCTGGGGGTGTGGGGCGTCCCGACCAGTGTTGGGAGGGCTAGGAAGTACGGGCGGGCCGACTGTCACTCCACCACACCCTGGACTCCGGCCCCGGTAAACTTCCTGTTACTGGGAGGCAGATACCATCTCTGTGACCACCAGTTTGGAAAAAAGCCTAACGAATTTCTGGTTGGGAATAGTGTGGTAGGAGAGTTCCCAGGTCCGCTTGAACCTGCCGGAGACCAGGCTGCAGGCGGGCACTAGACTCGGTTTATACCGGGGGGATACAAAGGTGAACAAGACCCGAGAAAGATCTACACAGTGCTACAAAGGCACCCAGAGAGACCGGTCGTCTGTGCCTAGCAGAAACCTGGTAGACTTCCTGGGCGAGGCAGTGCTGAGCAGGGTCTTGAAGGCCCAGCTGATAGACGAGGGGTGCAGAAGACACACCCCAGCCCAGCACAGTGTGCACAGAGGGGGGAGACGTGCGGCCAGGGAGGCGGAGACTCGACAGAAACCATACACCCGGTGGGGTCGCCACTGCACGATCTAACAGCCTGGGCCAGAACACACGGAATGGGGAGAAGTCCTGTACAGAAAGTGAAAGCTCAACAGAGATCACACACCCTGTGGTACGTGATCCACCAGCCCAGCAGAGTACAAGCTGACCAGAAAGGTGGATCCCCGGAGAAGCCCAAGACCCGAGGCAACCACACACACAAGACACTAGAGGCCAACTGAGCAGTCACGGCGGGAGCCATACCAAATTGGCAACCACAGCAACATCCTAGTTAGTCATTAGTCTCAAACCGGTGGACTGTGAAACCCCCTGCCACAATGAATAAACACCAAAAAAAGGACACCAGAAATACAAAAAATCAAGAAAGTACACCACCAAAAGTTAATAAATCTCATACTCTAGATCCTATAGAACAAGAAGCCCTTGAAATAACTGACAAGGAATTTCGAGTGATAATTCTAAGGAAACTGAATGAGATACAAGAAAACTCAGCTAGACATCATGATGAAATGAGGAAAAGTATACAGGATCTGAAAGAGGAAATATACAAGGAAATCAATGTCCTGAAAAAAAATGTAGCAGAACTTGCTGAACTGAAGAAGTTATTCAGCGAAATAAAAAACACAACGGAGAGTTTAACCAGCAGGCTTGTCGAAGTTGAAGAGAGAACCTCTGAACTTGAAGATGGGCTGTTTGAAATAACACAAGCAGACAAAAAGAAAGAAAAAAGAATCAAGGACATGGAAGAAAATCTGAGAGAGATATCAGACAACCTCAAGCGTTCAAATATCCGAGTCATGGGTATTCCAGAAGGGGAGGAAAATGGAGATTCCATTGAAAACATATTCAACAAAATAGTGGCAGAAAACTTCCCAGGTATAGGAAAAATCACAGATCTTCAGATCCAGGAAGCTCAACGATCTCCAAACGTATTCAACCCAAACAGGCCTTCTCCAAGACATGTCATAGTCAAATTGGCAAAACTCAGAGACAAAGAGAGAATCTTAAAAGCTGCAAGAGAGAAGCGTCAAATCACCTATAAGGGAGCCCCAATCAGGTTAACATCAGACTTTTCATCACAAACCCTAAAAGCTAGAAAGGAATGGGATGATATTTTCAAAACACTAAAAGACAAAGATTGCCAGCCAAGAATACTCTACCCTGCAAGGCTATCCTTCCGAAATGAGGGGCAAATAGTATATTTCTCAGACAAACAAAAACTGCGGGAGTTCACTACCACAAGACCACCCTTACAAGAAATCCTCAAGGGAGTACTGGGTTTGGTTCCTGAAAAATAACTACCACTGCCATAAAAACCTAAGAAAAATCTAAACCCGCTAGTACAATAAAAATGGCATTCATGAAGAGAAAACAAGCTAACAAAAACACTATCTACAACCTAAGGAACCAACAAACAAAGAAACCAAACAGTAAATCAGAAAGCAAGGAACAAAAGACACCTAAGACAACCAAACAACCAATAAAATGCTAGGAATAAATCAACACCTTTCAATAACAACTCTTAATGTTAAAGGCTTAAATTCCCCAATTAAAAGACACAGACTGGCTGACTGGATCAAAAAGCAGGACCCAACTATATGCTGCCTACAAGAGACCCACCTCACCCATAAAGATTCACACAGACTAAGAGTGAAAGGATGGAAAAAGATTTACCATGCAAACAGAAAAGAAAAACGAGCTGGAGTGGCTATTCTTATATCTGACAAAATAGACTTTAAACTAAAAACCATAAAAAGAGACAATGAGGGACACTACTTAATGATAAAAGGACTGATCCATCAAGAAGACATAACAATCATAAATATGTACGCACCCAATGTTGGAGCAGCCAGATTTATAAAACATACTCTATTAGACCTAAAGAAGGAAATAGACACTAATACCATAATAGCAGGGGACCTGAACACTCCACTGTCAATATTAGACAGATCATCTAGGCAAAGAATCAGTAGAGAAACACAAGATCTAAACAAGACTCTAGACCAATTGGAATTGGCAGATATCTACAGAACATTCCACCCAACAACCTCAGAATATTCATTCTTCTCATCAGCACATGGATCATTCTCCAGGATAGATCACATATTAGGTCACAAATCAAGTCTCAATAAATTCAAAAAAATTGGAATTATCCCATGTATCTTCTCAGACCACAATGGATTAAAACTAGAAATTAATAACAAACGGAACTCTGGAAACTATACAAACACATGGAAATTAAACAGCATTCTACTTAATGACATATGGGTCCAAGAAGAAATCAAGCAGGAAATCAAAAAGTTTATTGAAACTAATGAAAACAATGATACATCATACCAAAACCTGTGGGATACTGCAAAAGCAGTATTGAGGGGAAAATTTATTGCATTAAATGCTCACTTCAGAAGAATGGAAAGATGGCAAGTAAACAACCTAACACTTCACCTTAAAGAACTAGAAAAACAAGAACAATCCAATCCTAAAGTTAGCAGACGGAAAGAAATCATTAAGATCAGAGCAGAACTGAATGAAATTGAAAACCAAAAAACAATTCAAAAGATCAACGAATCAAAAAGTTGGTTTTTTGAAAAGATAAATAAAATTGACAAACCATTAGCATGGCTAACAAAAAAAAGAAGAGAGAAGACTCAAATAACAAAAATTAGAAATGAAAAAGGCGATATTACAACTGATTCATCTGAAATACAAGGAATCATTCGAGACTACTATAAACAACTATACGCCAACAAATTTGAAAATCTGGAGGAAATGGATAAATTTCTGGACACACACAAGCTCCCAAAACTGAACCGTGAAGACGTAGAAAATTTGAACAGACCAATAACAATAAAGGAGATTGAAGCTGTTATCAGAAGGCTCCCAACAAAGAAAAGCCCAGGACCAGATGGATTCACAGCAGAATTTTACCAAACATTCAAACAGGAATTGACACCGATTCTTTACAAACTATTCCAAAAGATTGAAACGGACGCAAATCTCCCAAACTCATTCTATGAAGCAAACATCATCCTGATACCAAAACCAGGTAAAGATATAACCAAAAAAGAAAACTACAGGCCGATATCCTTGATGAATATAGATGCAAAAATCCTCACTAAAATACTAGCAAACAGAATACAGCAACACATACGAAAAATTATTCATCACGATCAAGTGGGATTCATCCCAGGGATGCAAGGTTGGTTCAACATACGCAAATCAATAAATGTGATACACCATATTAATAAACTCAAACACAAGGACCATATGATCATCTCTATAGATGCTGAAAAAGCATTTGATAAAGTTCAGCACTCATTCATGACAAAGACCCTCTATAAGTTAGGTATAGAGGGAAAGTATCTCAACATAATTAAAGCCATATATGCAAACCCACTGCCAGTATCATCCTGAATGGGGAAAAGCTGAAAGCTTTTCCTTTAAGAACAGGTACTAGACAAGGATGCCCACTCTCACCACTCCTATTCAACATAGTGTTGGAAGTACTAGCCAGAGCAATCAGAGAAGAGAAGGAAATAAAGGGCATCCAGATTGGAAAAGATGAAGTCAAACTGTCCCTGTTTGCAGATGACATGATCCTATATATCGAACAGCCTAAAACCTCTGCAAAAAAACTGTTGGAATTGATAAATGATTTCAGCACAGTAGCAGGATACAAAATCAACACACAAAAATCAGTAGCATTTCTTTTCTCCAATAGTGAACATGCAGAAGGAGAAATCAAGAAAGCCTGCCCATTTACAATAGCCACCAAAAAAATAAAATACTTAGGAATTGAGTTAACCAAGGAGGTGAAAAATCTCTATAATGAGAACTACAAACCACTGCTGAGAGAAATTAGAGAGGATACAAGAAGATGGAAAGATATTCCATGCTCTTGGATTGGAAGAATCAACATAGTGAAAATGTCCATACTACCCAAAGTGATATACAAATTCAATGCAATCCCCATCAAAATTCCAAAGACATTTTTCTCAGAAATGGAAAAAACTATTCAGACATTTATATGGAACAATAAAAGACCACGAATAGCCAAAGCAATGCTCAGCAAAAAAAATAAAGCTGGAGGCATAACACTACCTGACTTTAAGCTATACTACAAAGATATAATAACCAAAACAGTATGGTACTGGCATAAAAACAGACACACTGACCAATGGAATAGAATAGAGAATCCAGAAATCAACCCACACACTTACTGCCATCTGATCTTCGACAAAGGCACCAAGCCTATTCACTGGGGAAGGGACTGCCTCTTCAGCAAGTGGTGCTGGGATAACTGGATATCGATATGCAGGAGAATGAAACTAGATCCATACCTCTCACCGTATACTAAAATCAACTCAAAATGGATTAAGGATTTAAATATACACCCTGAGACAATAAAACTTCTTAAAGAAAACATAGGAGAAACACTTCAGGAAATAGGACTGGGCACAGACTTCATGAATACGACCCCAAAAGCACGGGCAACCAAAGGAAAAATAAACAAATGGGATTATATCAAACTAAAAAGCTTCTGCACAGCAAAAGAAACAAAAGAGTTAAAAGACAACCAACAGAGTGGGAGAAAATATTTGCAAAATATACATCTGACAAAGGATTAATATCCAGAATATATAAGGAACTCAAACAACTTTACAAGAAGAAAACAAGCAACCCAATTAAAAAATGGGCAAAAGAGCTAAGTAGGCATTTCTCTAAGGAAGATATCCAAATGGCCAACAGACATATGAAAAAATGCTCAACATCACTCAGCATCCGGGAAATGCAAATCAAAACCACATTGAGATACCATCTAACCCCAGTTAGGATGGCTAAAATCCAAAAGACTATGAATGATAAATGCTGGCGAGGCTGCGGAGAAAAAGGAACTCTCATACATTGTTGGTGGGACTGCAAAATGGTGCAGCCTCTATGGAAAATGGTATGGAGGTTCCTTAAACAATTGCAAATAGATCTACCATACGACCCAGCCATCCCACTGTTGGGAATATACCCAGAGGAATGGAAATCATCAAGTCGAAGGTATACCTGTTCCCCAATGTTCATCGCAGCACTCTTTACAATAGCCAAGAGTTGGAACCAGCCCAAATGCCCATCATCAGATGAGTGGATACGGAAAATGTGGTACATCTACACAATGGAATACTACTCAGCTATAAAAACGAATGAAATACTGCCATTTGCAACAACATGGATGGACCTTGAGAGAATTATATTAAGTGAAACAAGTCAGGCACAGAAAGAGAAATACCACATGTTCTCACTTATTGGAGGGAGCTAAAAATTAATATATAAATTCACACACACACATACACACACACACACACAAACCGGGGGGGGGGGGAAGAAGATATAACAACCACAATTATTTGAAGTTGATACAACAAGCAAACAGAAAGGACATTGTTGGGGGGGAGGGGGGGAGGGAGAAGGGAGGGAGGTTTTGGTGATGGGGAGCAACAATCAGCTACAATGTATATCGACAAAATAAAATTAAAAAAAATAAATAAATAAAAATAAAATAAAATAAAATAAAATGTACAAGAATTGAAAAAAAAAAAAAAAAAAAAAACAAATTTATCTGGGTAGCCAGTATTTTATTGGAAGCATAACTAATTCAGTTATTTACATTTAGACGTGTAACATCGTAACATAAAGCAAAAGATGGAAAGTGGGAAAGGAATTACTAGTTACTGGTTCAATAACCCTTCCAGGAACTGTGCTTAAGCAGCTGACATATCAAATGATTCATTTCATTCTCACAAAAACACTGTGAGATAGGTAATTCTCTCATTTATTACTGAGGAGACAGTTTTTGAGAGCTTAAGTAACTAGTTTAAAGTTCAGTATCTAACAGTCTCCTAAACAATGAAGACTACAGTCAAAGTGAATAACTGAATCAACTTAAGTAATTCTATTCAAACTCCCAATTATGAAGGGAAATTCTGGGCCTGACATATAGAAATTCACTGTCAACACTGACTGAATTCACCAAATATTGATAAGAGCCTTGACTCAGCCTGAGTTTAAGTTTTACATACACCCCTTATGACACAATAAGGACAATGTCACATTTAGATAATGAGACTAGTTTTCTTGAATCAAACTACATTGAACCACACTTACAAGTCATCTCACAAAATGTGCTGCTTGGAAAAATATTTGTTGACTTTCAATGGATTCCAATATTTATGATTTACTGCTCATATCAAGGCAATGAAAATATCAGACAAATTTATTAGAAGGGAATTGGGAACTTCTAAATTACATGGAAAATCATCTTCTGTTACAGTTATTACTGGCAACAATTTTCCAGATCTATATATATTCATTCATTCATTTTATTCATTCTGTATATAATTTTTCAGAGGCTACTATGTGTTAGTATATGGAAATTTCACATAAATAATAAAAAGCCTAGGACAAAATACAACAGGCTTATTCATTCCCAGGATATTTCAGGTTAAAAGCTCACATTTTGCCAGAATCTCTCCCTACATCCACACTGCTTTCCCACTTTTCACACTAGTGCCCGTAGTAATTCTCCTACCCCACCAGAACAACATAATTGTTTTGTGACTTTTCTATTTTAAACCCATTTCAACTTTTCAACTTTGGGAAACAACAGTGTAAGTATGACTTACAACTGCATTATAAATTCATTTCATTGTGGCTCACGGACACAAACCATTCCGATTGGGGGACGAAAATCTTCTGCAACAAGGTTGCAGCTCTCATTTATCTTCAATCACAAAACACTCTTATTTTCATAACAAATGAAAAATCAAGGCTGTTTCTTCACATGTTTATAAATTTTGCAAGTAAACTTTCCTTTCAGCGAATAAAATATACTTTAAGAGACAATGGGAGATTTAACAACCATAATGAACATTTAGTTTAAGATCTTGGAAGAAATCAGATTCCTTGAGTGTCAGTGTAATAATATTTTATCCAAAAACAGTTACCTAAATGTTAAGTTATCATTCAGTTCACCAACTGAGGTAAAATTATATTTTAGTGCTCACTACAGGATTCTAAAATTGTTATTTAACTTCTCGGGCCTCATTTCTCTGCTTCCATATATGGTAAGTAGAGGCACTGGCTCAGTTTCTCCTAGCCCAATAGTATATGCTTCTCTAATAATATAATACTAAGTCTTACTATATCCCTTTTACAGGCACAACATATTTATTTCTTCATTTTGTAGATCATAGAAGAACTCAAATAAATACTATCAGTACATTACTTCAGACAAGTGTACATCCTGGCTATTTCTGTCTATAATAAATTCCAGAATTACATAAATATAAATATCATTAATATTATACTCTCCATCTGCAGAAAGCTGACGCAGAAGAGGTCCCAAGTGAATTAGTTTGCTTGCCGCCAAATGAAACATTTCAGAGTCTCACATTTAATCAGAAAAGAAAACTCTAATTGGATCTAACAAAAGGCTCACTGCTTAGGCATATATGTTACAAAATAGTTTCCACATCACATAAACTACTTTACCAAAAAAGAGTTCCCAAAGAAAATGATTTCTACCTGGAGTTTAGTTCAAAGTAAATATTGGGTGAACAGGTTTGAACTATATACTTACTTTGAAAAATACCTTCATTACAGCCTGGTAATGGTCCTTGGCAAAAATATTAAAAAACAGTTTGCATGAACAGCCATTCACATCTCTGATTTCTCTTTGGTTGTAGGCTCTAACTGGCATGGCCATGACCCTACCCTGTAAGTATGTACAGCCATAGTTAAACACAGTTTTCCACTAGGAATCAGTAGATATTTAACATTTTTTTCAAAAATTTCAAAATCAAGATTTAACAGGTTTATTTGCTGCATGATTTTTCAGAATCTTTAATAAGCTAATTTTGTTATGACTCTCCAAAAGGCAGATTATCTTGTTTGGCCATAAATCACTGGGAAGGAATCACCTTTAACCTCCCATTAATTAGAACTATAGGAATCAGTTGGAAAAACCGGTCCAAAGAAACTGGACCAATTTTCGAGTCACTTCTTTACCACTTATAATATAAAATATTAGTGTGTTTTTTACCTTTTGATTTTTTGACCACATGACCTTTTCCCAAATCTGGCCCAAATTTCAAGCTTGGGGAAATTAAGTTTATCATAGAAGAAATGCATATGCAAAGACCAAGACAAGAAATATCCAACTTCTGACATTCACAAAATAAGACATTTGAATCAAAACAAGAACTTTGCAAATCAACTTATTACCTTGAGAAAAGATTTCATAAAGCTCCTTTATCTTTTCCTTCCCATTTCTGCTGAGTTAAAATTTAGAGTCCTATATAAGGAATTCCTGAGAGGAAGAGCACCAGAGGGAATTCTGCCCATTTTTGATATTAGAAAAATTGTAATAATTAGTAATTATTATTAGAAAAATTGTAATAATTATTATTGATATTAGAAAAAGAAGGGCAGAGAGGAAGAAAAATGAGATGAGTAGACACACATCAATTCTCCACTTCCTATAGTCCACTCTGCTCACTAGCTCCCATTTGAGAGTCTTAGGCTACCCCTAACTGGCTGGGGTGGAGTCATAGCAAAATAAACCACAGTGTGGTCAGGCAGAGGAGATACTGAGGTTTAGCTTTCCTGAACTGTGCCAGATCACTGGCTAAGAATCCGGGGAGGAAGCCTCTTGGAGAGAGATCACTGCCCTAAATTGAGGTAGCTCTAGAACAAGCTCTGCAGGGTAGAGTGCTCAGGCCAAAAGGGTGGAAGTCACAGGGAGTTCTATGGTTCCGCAAGAGCCAAGGACAAGCTTGGAGTCAGCCACGGAGTACTCAATGAAAGAAACGAAAAGAATGGACCATGAGTTCATCAGTTGCAACCATAAGTACTGGAGGTCAATAGGGGATTCGGGAACTTGGGAAAAAAGAGACAATGTCCCAGAGACAAGGGCAAGGGACAATGGACACAAAGTCAATAACTCTGCACCCCTCACCCCCATCCTATCCACTATCCCATATATCTCCCCATCTCGGAGAAGTGCTAAGAAAAAGGGTGAGATATCTGAGAGATGAGCAATGTTCCCTAGAAAGAAGTATTACTACCCAATGAGATCATTTAAATCACAGACTCGATCCACTATTAATCCAGATTGGCTTAACGGTTACTTTATTCCCTCTGAGAAATGAGTAAATGAACCTTATTAGAAAGTCTAGATCAATTTACAAAAAATTAAGTACACTTTTCTCTGTGCATCCAAGTTGTAACGTAAGTGAATTTTGTGACCCCATTTTCCTCTAATCCTATCAAAACTTCCACTAAGACCCTCAATATGATGTCAGTTCTAAGTCTTTGCTCATGTCCTCTATACAACACATTTAAGTAAACCCTACCATTCCTCAAAGAGCAGCTCAAATTCCACATTCATCACAAAGCTTTCTCTACTTTTACCTCATTCATCTGTCTCTTCAATGACCTCCTTGCACAGAGATAATTTTAGGCTAGACTGGACCAGGATGATAAAGATGCCTTTTAATAAAAACCACTGAGGAGTTACCCAGAGTCAGAGCTGTTTACCTAGCTCCTGGGTAGATTTGGACGCTCCTGGAGCCTACCCAGGCCTTTCAGCAGCCCTGCTGCCAAGGAGAACGGTCCTGCCGTCACAGTCCTATGCCAGACGACTCTCAACACAAATGCCTGGGGTTCAGCCAGAACCAATGACCTGGACAAAGCAGGAAGTTAAACATCCAGTAAACACAATGTCTACAGCACCTGTTCTTCACAATTATGGTAGGCAACTACTACACCTATAACCAAATATAAAACATTTCTTGCCCCCAAAGAAAGTATTCCTCCCAGCTAAAAATGAACAAAATAACATTTAATCAATTTGCCTTGGTACATATTCAACTCATTTGTTATAAAATATTAAATAAAATAAGAGAATCCTATAATAATCCTACAAATAATTCTTTTAACTTATACAGTATAAAGTTTCACAGTGAAAAGAGAAAATATATTCTTGAAAACCTAAGCCAGCTGTGATTAACTCTCTCAAACATTATTTAACCTTGATTTATTTAATCACAAAGTTCATTTTATATACTGCTCAGCAAAATTCAGGGAGAAAAGATCAATAGGGAAAGTTTCCAAAGTCTGTTTTTGTTTCATATTTTTCTCTATTTTTATGCAAAAAACTTCTCAAAATCAATAATTTAAAAATTATCATTCAATTCTCTATCATTGGGAAAAATAGATACATTAGCCCAGTACATATTATTAGCTGGAGGACCACGGACAAATTAAATTTTGACAGTCTCAGGGTTTTTTATTATTATTTATAAAATGCATATAATAATAGTATTATCTATTTCATGAAGCTGTTATGATGACAAAATAAAATAATACATCTAAACCACATAGCACCATATTTAACAGTAGCTAATGCTAAATGTGGTAAGTAATGAAGTTTTCCAGCAGGTCCTGTAGGAAGATAGTGGAGGGCAGGCTCAATTGTGCAGCAAGGACACCAGGATGATGATCAGTCATGAGATATATGACAATGGACTGGAAGGAGGAGGCAGGGAGGAAAAGAATTCTAGGAAGAGGAACTATTATGTGCAAAGGGCAAAAAGGTAGGAGGGAGAAGGCCAAGTCCCAGGTACCACAGGGCACACAATTTTCATTTCCATGGTACCTGGGTGAAGTCAGCTTGCTCAGCTTACCATCCACCTCCCTTCCTACCACCATGATCACTCTCTGCTATAGGTCTAGGTCTCTGTTCACACCCTCTGCCCTACCCACACTTAAAAACCCAGCTCAAATCCTACCTTCTACAAGTCTCCTCTGCCTAATCTACCTACATCCATCTGTCCTTTTCCTGATCTCTGATAAAACGAATAAACTGTTGAGAAATAACTACATGTGGTTGCCTCCCATTTTACCCCACTCTCTAAATATTTGTTTTTATATAAACCCTGTTCATACAAACAAATTATAAGTTCTTCAAGGACAGTGGGCTTTATCAAAAACCAAGTGTAATAATACCACCAACTAATATTTAGATAATTGTTTTACAGTTTAATAAGACATAGTTTCTCTTGATCCTCAAAATAACCCAAGTAGGAAGGCAACATGTCAGTGATAATTTCTACTTTTCAGCTGAGGATACCAAAGTCCCAGGATGGAAAAGGATTGGCCTGAGGTCACAGAGCCAACCAGTGCCAGGGGCAACCCAAACAACGCAGGCATGCCGACTTCATTCCTTCACAGTGGCCACAGAGAGCTTCACTCATAGTAGGTGCTTAAATATTTGCTGACCAAAGAAAAATAGTAAAACAACTGAAAACCTTAAAATAGTTTTCCTTCCCACCACAAGCAAATATCTAAATAATCCTTAAAGCAAATTTCTAAATTGGGTTATTTACCAATCCTTGTTTTACCCATCCCTGAAACAGCATAAAATAAATCATCTCCCACACACTCTTCAAATATAAATTCTAAACAAATACAAAATCTCACATCCAAATCCAAAGACTCTCTCTGCACAAGTGATCTCTGATTATAAATTTGTAAATCTTGGAAAAAGAGCAATCCCTGACTTAGTACAGCCAATCAGGCAGTGAAAATAGTCTGGAATTTATTTCTGTAGACACAGCAATGAAAGAATGCCTTTTGCTAAAGAGGGCATAACAGAGAAATTTGGGATCATCCTGTAGTTTTACTTAAACAGAGAACACTTATTCCAATCACAAATACTACACTATTCTGATTGAATCCCACTTAGAAAGAGTGACACCCATTGAATCAAATGCACTCAAAACAAAAGAGGGAAAAATTATGAATTAAAAACACAGTCATTTTAAATTACATGAAAATGAAATTCTTCTTTTTTAAAATTTGGCTTTCACTCCCCTTTGTCCAGAAAGTCTGAAGGAATTTCTCAATGTCTTCTCTCCCTGGAAACAGGATAGGTCAGTGTTACTATCCCATGTAGTCACTGTGAATTCTATTCAGCAAAGCATCTCAAGAATATGATCTTTTCAGACATCAACAGAACAACAGAGAGAACAAATTTTCATCCAGTATAAATGAGGGGGGGCTGCATAGAAAAATTATATTCCAGAAGTACACTATGAGTGCTAGCCATTGTTTTTCTTCAAACCAGATTGGAGAGAAAAAGCTTTATGGGGGTCATCTGATCAACATACACTAAAACACCCCTGGGATGCTCAAGGAGAAGGTTTAGATAAACACCACAATGACTCACATAAGCTAAATATCTTGCTGAGGCTACTGCCTGCCTTCTATTTTGTTCTCTAAATGCTGATTTCTGGAAAAGCAACAGAGGTGAACAGATTCTCATGATCAAGATTAATAAATCTTCTTTAAAACAAGGCAAGAAGGTCAAGGATTCAGATCCATATACTGGCCAGTAGCCAAATGAAGGAATGAGCAAATAAATGAATGAAATGAATGAATGAATAAAACAAGGCAGGAAGTAGAGAAGAGAAACCTACAGCATTTATAATTCTGAGGACTCCGAGGCT